>NW_006399819.1:13544937-13546500 GCF_000299155.1 Elephantulus edwardii | reverse complement strand
TGCTCACCAAGTTGTGCCAAGAAATCTGGAGAACAACCACTTGGCCAACTGGCTGGAAGAGATCGATATTTGTTCCTGTCCCAAAGAAAGACTTCTATAGTTTCATATATTTTGGATATCTTGTCAGGAGGCATCATGCTCAGAAAACTAGAATTCAAAGAAATAGAGGAAGAACTTCAGCAAAATGGACTGATACAATGACTATAACAGTGGGCTTGAGCATACAAGACATTATGAAGTTGATGCAGGATAGGGTTCAAATCTATTCTTCATAGAGTTGCTATGAGTTATGGTTGACTTGACGGTATCTAAAAAACTATCTGTTGACTATATGCTCATCATTACGCATCATTCCGTGGAGGCTGTCTTGAGTCATCCAACTTCCTTTTTATTATTCTTATTTTTAAGATAACTACTTGCATTTACCTTCTAGTAAAACAAAATAAAAGGAAAAAACAGCAAGATGAAGATTCTCACCAATGGGCCAACTAACTGGCAGCAACCATTGTAGATGGAGAAGAGATTAAGATTACTAGTGTTTCACCTTGCTAGGTACCCCAATCAACACTCTTGACAATAACAGTCAAGAAATCAAAAGACAAATTGCTTTTGGAAAGTCTGCTGTCAGAGACCTCTCCAGAGGGCTGAAGAGCTATGATATCTGTCTAAAGACTAAGAGGGCTTGATGCAGTTCATGGTCTTCACGACTACTTGCTGTGTATCAGAAAGGTGAACCATGACCAATGATGACAGAAAATTGATGCCTTTGAGTTGTGGTGCTGGAGAAGAGTATTGACATACCATAGCCTGACAAAAGAACAAACAAGTCTGTCTTGGAGAGGGTGAAACCAGCTGCTCCTTGAAAGTAAGGATTTTGAGGCTCTGTCTCACATATTTTTGGCATGTTGCCTGGAGGGACCAGTGCTTGGAGAAGTGTACAGGAGAGGAAGACCTCAGATTAGATTGATTGACATAGTAACTGTGGTATGTAGGTGTGTTAGAGACAATGAAATTGACTCAGGATAGAGCAGAGTTCAGAGCTATTATGCATCGGATTGCTATGAGTTACTACAGTCAGCTCAGTGGCACACAACAACAACAACATACTGCTTAAGCCAATTTTGGTGACCTAAACTTTAGTCAATAGAATATTTCCATTGGAAAATTCCTGGTGTATCCTTTCATTATTATAGCCACTTGCATCTTCTTTCTACTTCCTGTTATTAAGTACCTTCAAGTCTATTGGCAAATTAACATCCTCATGTGACAGAGGTACTATCACTTTGGCTTTCCTGACTGTAATCTTCATGGAAATAGATTGCCTGATCTTTCTTCCACAGAACTATTGAGCCAGTTCAAACTGCCAACCTTTCAGTTAGCAGCTAACTGCTTAACTCTCAGTACTACTAGAACTCTTTTTTCATTCTCTAACCTTTTGGTCACTGAGTTGCAGGCTCACAGCACATCACTACAACAACAATAACAACAACAAAAACCTCTGCCTGCAAGTAATTCATTTTCTATTTCTAAAAGTTTGTGACTTCAAGAATATTATATAAATGG
>NW_006399819.1:13542167-13543555 GCF_000299155.1 Elephantulus edwardii | reverse complement strand
TTCTGCAAAATTCCTTCACTTTTTCTTAAGAGTTTCTGGCACTGCAGGAAACTCCTTTTTCTTCTCCACAGCAGCCTCCATGGTTCCAGGCAGAAAATAAAAAAAAACAGATAGATTTTACTTTTTTTCCACTCCAGTTATTTTGTTGATAATTCATCCAAGTTGTTACCTGTGCTCATCCTGACAACAGCATATGATAGGATCCTATTCTTTGGTTTTCTTTTGTCTACTTTGCAGATCTCTGTTAATTGTTCTATTTAGACCATTTAGGCCTAAGGTAATTACAGATATGTTAAACTTAACACGCTCTTTTATTATTTTGTGTGTGTTTGTTCTGTTTCACTTATCTTTCTGTAGTTTACTTGAACATTAATTTAGAATTCCCCATTGATCAATTTGTAGTGTTTTTTGTATAATTTTCTTAATGCTTGTTCAGAGTATTACTATGTGCATATTTAAATTAACACAATCTTCTGATATTACATTTTTACTCTTTAATGTTATTACCTGCAAGTTAATTTTTCAATAAATACATGAACTAACAAACCAAAATGTATTTCTTTCATATTCACCCCAAATAAGATGAAACAAACAAAAACTCCCCTGATTACTTTCAGGCTGTAGGCAGGAAAAGAAGTAAAGATCAAAGCACTTCAGAAGAAATAGCTCAGAGAAATATTGATTAAGAACAAAACATTAAATCAAGGATTTTCCACAGTATAACTCAGAACTGAAAATTTGGAGCTAGTCTGGGACTTCTGGACAATGTCACAGAGAAAACTGAGTGGTTGAGTACCTAGAGTGCAGGTTTTCATAGACTTGTCATTTGCCATCTGTGGGACCTTGTTCTCTTCCTTAAGCTCTCCATGCTTTTATTGGAAAAGAATAAAGAAATTTACCTCATAGAACTATGGTGAAAATTCATGGAGAAAATATAAAGTTCTTAACATAGTATTTGTCACATGACAAAAATTCAAAATAAATAATCATTACTTCAGCGCTCTCATGGCATTATTGTGTGTTAAGTGTTGGTCTGCAAACTGAAATGTCAGCAGTTCAAATCCACCAAGTATGCTGCTGAAGAAATATGAAGCAGTCTGCTCTAGTTAACATTATACATCCTTGGAAACCAGATTGAAGATTGTCAGGAGTTGAAATTTACTTGACAGCAGCGGGTTTGTTTGTTTTGTTTTGTTTTTTTTTTTTTTACTTCATTATATAAGTATCTTTTCCTCTACTGCTGGTCAAGTCTCTGGATATTTATTCCTATTACAAAAAATGGTGATCTCACAGAGTGTGGAAATTATTGAACAATATCACACACAAGCAACATCCTGCTGAAGATTCTCCAAAAACGACTGAGAACTACCAAAAATACAAGCTGGGCT
>NW_006399819.1:13538835-13540962 GCF_000299155.1 Elephantulus edwardii | reverse complement strand
TTCCTTGGAGGTAAGGATTTTGAAGCTCTGTCTCACATACTTTGGGCACATGGCCAGGAGGAACCAGTCCTTGGAAAAGGACATTATGCTTAGAAGGGTGGAGAGACAGCACAGGAGAAGGAGATCCTGAATGAGATGAGGTGACACAATAACTGAGGTGATTGGGGTAGGTGTGTCGAAGACAGTGAGTTTAGCTCCAAAGAGGGCAGGGTTCAGAGCTATTGTACAGAGTCGCTGTGAGTTGCAGGTGACTCAGTGGCACATAACAACAACAACAACAGCAGCAGACCACATCGCTTTGGAATTACAGTGTCTTTTTTTTTTTTTTTTTTTTTTTACCATTAGGCTACAAGACTGTCCTAATTTTCTCTTTTAATGCCAGATTTTATCATATATCCATGTTAGGGATAAAAAGATTTTATGTTGTTTTGTTCATTTTCTGACCTTCACACTGATGCTCTTGGTGTTTCACGTCATTGTTATTTGCCACCAAAGCAGAGCCAAGTCATAGCTGACTCTGGTGGATTTACAGGGACTATCACATGAAAGGAGATTACTTATCTTTCTCTAGCGGAACACTTAGTGCACGCTAACCACCCACCTTTGAATTGACAGCACAACTCCTTACCCATTAGGCTACCAGAGCTCTGGTATTTTATAGTGGTTTTGAAAGAGTAAAAAGAAATTGGATATTCATTCATAGGTTCTTAATGCTTGAGCATTAGAAAAAGTGTCAGGAGTAGTAATAGTCCTCTTGGAATTAAAAAATATGATAATCATTTTAATAATTTCCATTTTAACATACATTGTTTTCATAAAATGGAGAGAAGATTTCAAAGCTGTAACTTTTATTTTACTTTGAATAATGAATTTTCTTGTGAATATTACTGCATCCTTTTTGATGGCTCATTAAATATATTATCTTAAAAATGTTTAATTATTTTTTTACAAGACTAACGACAAGAATGGTGGACTTTGTCTTACCTTAATAAAACAAAAAAATTGTTGCCATCCAGGTGAATATGACTCAGTAGGTCTTCCAGTGGATTTTCAGATGCTATAAATGAAACAGGAAGAAATGCCCCATCTTTCTACAACTGAGCCATTGGTGGATTAAAAACACCAGAAAGGCACCACCATTGGGTTACCAGTACAATCACAACTCTGTTTGTCTCACATACTTTGGGATTATTAACTAGAAGAACCAGTCCCTGTAAAAAGACATAAGGTTTTTGAAAGTGGAGAATTGGTGAAGGAAGGACACTTGATGAGATGCATTGGTGAAGTGACTGCAACGACGACTACGGGCACAGTGGGCAATGAGAGAACTTCCCGTGACCGGCTTATGTTACTCTGTTGTCTATAGGATTGCCAAATCAACTTGAAACCTAACAACAATAACAACAACAACAACAACAGCAACAGTATATATGTAGGTGACTTTTAGAATTCTTTTTCTCATTATCTCTGTTGGTTGAAAGATTATCCAGATCTATTGGGTAGCACTACCACAAAGTAAGTTTAGAAATTTTTAACTAAGCAGAGAGCTCACCTTGGAACTTTCTCAGCTTTTACTATCCCCCATTCTTTGGCTAATGTACAATTTTCATGATAGATGCTTAGTCTCATTTTCAAATCAATTGCAAAATTATCATTGTACTTAAGAATCCACTGGGCTGATTGGCAGCATCATGATAGATGGTAAAGAGATTGAGATTGTTAAAGGCTTCAGTTTGTTTGGCTCCATAATCAACACTATTGGTACCAGCAGCCAGGAAATCAAAAGACAAATTGTATTGGGAAAGTCTGCTGTCAGGGACCTCTCCAGAGTACTGAAGAGAAGAGCAATGACGTTAGTCTGAAGATTAAGGTGCACCTGATCCAGAACATGGTTTTCAGAATTACTTGTTATGCATCACAAAGCTGAATAATGACTAAGGAGAATAGAAGAAGAATAGATATCTTTGTTCTATGGTGCTGGAGAATAGTACTGAATATACTACAGACTGCTAGGAGAGCAAACACGTTCGTCTTAGGGAGAGTGAGACCAGGTTGCTCCTTGGAGGCAAGGATTCTGAAGCTTCCTCTGACATACTTTGGTCATGTTGCAAGGAAGGACCAGTCCTT
>NW_006399819.1:13518802-13538419 GCF_000299155.1 Elephantulus edwardii | reverse complement strand
TTGATTCTTTGTTTAATAATGCTTAACTCTTCCTGATTCTCCATTCATTTACTTTCCAAGGTTTCCTTCAGCCCCCTGCGTATCTTGCCAATATTCCAACATCATGTCATTCTTTACCAGACCTTGCTAAATCTCCCACTATGAGTTTATTCCCAGATTAGAAGCTTGGCCCCATCACCAATTCTACTGAGCAAACTGCAAAAAGATTGAGACTAAGGACAGTTTACAGTCAACAAGAACTGAAAAAACTTGCAGCTGGTAGCACCATCTGTGCCTGTCATATTGTGGCCAAGTAGTTTTCCATAGTGGAGCAAGACAGAAAATCTGACAATGACTTTTGGGTTGGGGTTACTGGGGAATGAGACTGCCCTGGAGGAAGATTAGAAGAGCTGGTAGGCAGCTCAATCTCTTTGTAACGTGTGGCTCATCTCCCAGAAAAACAGACCTCCCTTGGCAAATGGTCAAATTTGTCATCTGAGACTTTCACACAGCCCCTGTGTGTGTCCTTTCTTGACTAGCCCATCTGCAGAATCTCGTCCATGCCAGGTGCTCGGCATGGTACAAGGAGTGGTAGAGCCATGAAAAGATTTTTCCCCCCTTAAACACAGAAACTGAATGAAACTTCTGAAAAGAACTTCTAGGCATTTGATGAGGCAGAAATAGGAGCACAACAGAGTATAAGGAAAAGAAAGAAGACTGTGTGTGTATGTGTTGAAGGAGGGACGATCTCTACTAGCACTGACAGTTTTCTAACTCTTCTTTTTTTAAGGGGACTATGTAGATACTGGAAGAAGGAAAGTGTTAAAGAAAAAAGCAAGGCGGTGAGGTAAATGAAAAAAAAGGAATCAGAGTAGGTCAGGGGTTAAGAGACATGTTGCATTAGTCACGTGAGCTGGGGATAAGGGAGTGGGGCTTCTGGGGGAAAAGGACAAGAATGGAAGATCCTACTTAAGGAGTGCCATTAATGTGTGTAAAAAAAAGCCCATTCAAAAGTTCAAGAGGGTAATGAAATGTGTAGTAAGTAAATAAAAATGTACTCAACTTCATTGCTAATCAGGGCAATTCAACCATAATGAGAGCAACATACTAACGGAATAGCCAAACCTACAATGACTGAGAAACCAACTGTTGGTAAGGGAATACAGGAATTAGAACTCTTATATTGCTAGTGTGAGAATAATTAGCACAACCTCTGTGGTAGAGTTAATTGCTGTCTACTAAAAGGAACATATGTATATCCTATAATCAGGCAATTCTACTTCTGTGTATATCCTCAAGTAAAAGGAGTCCATTTGGGCATTGAAATGTGTCTGCATAAATGTTTGTAACTTTATTCATATGGTTACACATGGAAATAAAATTGTTTATCAATAGTTGAATGAATAATGTGTGGCATATTTATTTCATGGAATATTATATGACAAGAAAAAAGGGAAATATTATTCTATTCCAAATTTGAATGTGTATTATTATAAAGATGACAGAATAAAAACAAAAACCAAACAAACACAGATGTAAATACATACTGTATGATTTTATTTACACAAATTTCAAAAACTAATCTAGGTTTGGGATAATATTTATTGGGAGCATAGATAGTATAGTGATGGCGAAAGAAAATGAGGGGTCTTGGGAGTCCTGGTAGCATTTTATGTCTTTTTATTGTGGCTACACTCTCCCTTCTAATTTGGAATAATCCCTTAACCTGTATATTCATGATTTTTTAACTTTTTTAAAATATATGTTGGTTAAGTCTTTTAAAATGGAAAGAGACAGATTGAGATATGAATTATACTTTCTTATTTATTTAAGGCCAAAGTGAGATCCAAAACTTATACCTAGGCTAGAAAGGGTCTTGTCCAAACTGTACAAGGGAACACTTTATGCTCTAAAATCAGAAAAGGTACTCATGAGAGTTATATATACTTTCTCTATTGTTATTCATTATGTTTGTGGAGCAAATTAAGGGTTAGACTCTACGAAGAAGAACATGACATCAGGATTGGAGGAAGACTCATCAACAACTGGTGCTATGTACATGATACAATCTTGCTTACTAGAAGTGAGGAGTACTTGAAATACTTACTGCAGAAGAACCAAGGCTACAGCCTTCAATATGGATTGCATCTCAGCATCAAGAAGACAAAATCCTCACACTGGACCAATATATAACATATGATAGAGGGAGAAAAGTTTGAAATTATAAAAAATTCACCTTACTTGAATTCACAACCAACACTCTTAGAACCAGCACTTAGAAGATCAAGAGACATATTGCATTGGGCAAATCTGTCAAGGTCCTGATTTAGGCCATGGTCTTTTAAATCACGAGATATGTATCTGAGATCTGGACAATGGATAAAGGTGATAGAGAATAGATGTCTTTGAGTTTTGTTGTAGAGGAGGACTGTATAGCCCATGGATGGCCAAAGCAAATAGCTATGTCTTGGAAAAAAATCAGTGTTTTTTGGAGAAAAGGATGGTGAAACTTCATCTCACAGGTTTTGAGCCTGTTGCTAAGACGAGCTATTCCTTGGAAAGGGATATAATGCTTTAAAAGATAGAGGGTCAGCAAAACAAAGGAAGACCCTCAACAAAATGGATTGACACAGGAAACATAGCAACAGGCTTAAGTGGATCGGTAATGATAAAGATGGCACAGAATTGGGCAGAGTTCAGATTTGTTATTCTTAGGGTTACTGAGTCATACTTGAGTGGAAGGCACCTAACAATGCGGCAATAAAGTGAGACAGGAATTGAGACCAAAATAGAATTGGAATTGTTTCTAAGACATTGTATTTCCTTGAATGTGGTATTTTACCCAAATAATACCACAGAGCACCTAGAGAAGTTATCTTCCCATCAACAACATATTTGATTGTTCATCTCTTCCCTTTTCCTTCCAAGTGTTTTCATGTTGAAGTTTCTTTGTGTACTTCTAGCAATAATTCCAAGACCATCTTGCATTTGGATATATGAGGTAGTTCATACTTTATCTGGTACTTGTTTATTCTAGCTGGAAAACTGTCACCATATTTGTTACAAGATGTGTATTTAGCACTTTAGAAAGGAAAAATAATTATAATTAGAGTATTAGTGAGCACTGAAGAAGTAGAATGCTAGATATGAATGACCAGAAAATTTGATGAAGCGATATTGACCTTTCTAGGAAGACTACAGGGATAAAATATTAGGTAAAATTTTCCAAACTATGGATGCACATTTAAAGCATTAATATTTAAGAATTACTTTTTGTTTCTTAGAGCTGCAATTTCCAGAAGTTGTGACTATGGGGGCTGTTTTATGAACTGTTTTTTATTTTTCCTCAGCTGTTGGATTCAAATGGATATAAATCAAATGTTATTATCTGCCAGTCTTGCTGGCTGGCTATCTATCTATCTATCTATCTATCTATCTATCTATCTATCTTCCACTTATTGCAGGAAGAGCTGAGAAGAGAGTGAAAAACAGACATCTGTGGATGCATCTGGGAAGGCTGTGCATAAGGTTTTGTTTGGAACCAGAAAAATTTTGGCAGCTAATAAAAAGTCTCCTTTGGAGAATTGCTTGTGTGGTAATAAAAGGTTACAGAGCACAGTGTAAGTCTGAGAACTTACAATGTTAGTGTTAGAAAAACAACACTTGAAATCAGGAGAATAAAGCATAGACTCTTGGGAATAGTACATAAAAAAGATGTGCTAGAAGACAAAGCATTAATAATCACAGGAGCTAATAATATGCAGTATTTACAGAGTACTGTATATTATTGCCTTCTATTATTGTTACTGTTATTATATGCCATGAAGTTCCAATACCACTCATATCAACCCTATCAGTAACAGACTGAAACCTTGCACTATCTTGCTCCATCCTCAGATCTAGAATATGCTCAAGTCCATTGTTGCAACCAATGTGTCAGTCCTTAGTGAGGATATTCTTCTTTCTCAAAGTGATGTCTTTTTCCAAGAACTGGCCACTTCTGACAACATGCCCAAGGTATGTGAGACAACCTGATCATCCTTGCTTCTAAGGAACACCGTAGTTCAACTTCTTCCAAGACAGAGTTGTTTGTTTTTTGACAGTGCATGGGATATTCATCAACACCACAACTCAAAGGAATCAATTCTTCTCCAGTCATCCTTATCCTTCAGATAGATCTTATTATATGTTGTTTTATTTGATCCTCAGAAGAGGTCAATGCTTGCAGCCATGATGATGGAGTTTGCATCAGACTATCTGTCTTGTTAAGAAGCTAAATAAATTACTGCTTGTTGTAATCAGAATTTCCCTGAGGAGTTTAGATTTTGCAAAGTTAAGATCACTGAGAGAAGGAAACACACTGAGGTGAGGGACTATTTTCTTAAGTGATATATGGCAATGTAATATTGGAGAGAGAGGCCAAATGAAATTGGTGGCTTTGAAGAAATATCATTTACTTTTCCCCAGTTGATGGCTTCCCTTTTTACCCTATTAGAGAAGTTTTGGGATGTACATAGGGATTTGATTCTTAGATCCCATTCATCTACTTTATCTTCTCCTGGTTGTAGGTTTTTCAGGATACTTGGAATACTGTTTATGTTGTGGATTAGGACTTCTAGCGTTGTTCCTAGCTTTTCCTTAATGAAGTTTAAAGTCCATAGTTTTAGTCCTAGATCCATGATCCACCTTGAATTGGTTTTTGTATATGGAGTGAGGTGTGGATCTTGCTTGAGTCTTTTGCAGTTACTTTTCCAATTTTGTCAACACCATTTGTTAAAATGGCTGTCATTTCCCCTCTTAACTGATTTCATCTCCTTGTCAAAAATCAGTTGACCATAGATAGATGGGCTGATTTCTGGGTTCTCAATTCTATTCCATTAGTCCATGTGCTTGTCATTGTACCAGTACCATGCTGTCTTTACCAACACGGCAGTGTAGTAGTATTTGAAATCAGGGAGCGAGATACCTCACTTGGTAATGACATATCAGACAAGGGACTTATATCCAAAATTTATAAAGTAAAAAATAAAAATAAAATTTATAAAATACTTGAGCACTACAACATGATAAAGGTAAATAATCTAATATAAAAATGAACACAGGATATGAACAGACACTTCACCAAAGAAGACATTCAGATGGCTAGCAAGTACATGAAGAAATGTTAAAAATCCTTAGCACTAAGGGAGATGCAAATGAAAACAACTATGAGATATAATCTCACCCCAGTCAGAATAGCAAAATTTAACAGAACAGCAAGCAACAAATGCTGGTGAGGTTGTGGAGAAACTGGAACCCTTATTCACTGTTGGTGGGAGTGTAAAATGGTGCAAACACTGTGGAAGGCAGTATGGTGCTTTCTCAGAAAGTTGCAAATAAAGATACCATTTTACCCAGCAATTCCACTACTGGGAATATACCCCAAAAAGACCATAACTGACATCCAAGTAGATATATGCACACCCATATTTACTGTGGCCTTTTTCACAATAACAAGGAGTTGAAAACAACCTAAGTGTCCATCAACAAATGAATGGATAGAGAAGCTGTGGTATATTCAGACAATAGAATACTATGGCTGAATTGAAAAACAAGGAACCCATGCAATATCATTCAAAATGGGTGACTCTGGAGGACAATATGTTGAGTGAAGTATCTCCGTCACAAAAGGACAAATACTGCATGGTGCCACTGTTGTAAAACAGGACTGACTTTGGGGTTCGGGAGAGACTGAGAAATATGGGTTCAATAATCTATACAGTATTGAAACAAATGAGGGAGAAAACTATTTAAAAAGGATGTGTGACTAGGTATTTTTGTCATAACAGGAGTCTAGAGCGAAGGCCACATGGTGGAGTGGACCTGGGGGAGAGTTTGTAAAACAATAAAAGAATTTTTGTTTTACTTTTCCAAGAGGGTAGTGTACTAGGGGGGAGGGTTGGAAGGGGGAAAAGTACAACAATGAATGAATGGAAATCCAAAGTCTCTGTAAATTTTTACTGAAATTAATAATAAATTTAAAGAAAATAAAAAAGAAATGTCATTTAAATTTAGGAGATTAAAAAATTCTATTTAGGGCTACTTGTCAGCTAGGATATGAGGAGCTGAGAACCTGGAGAAAGAGCTTTCGACACCTCAGCCAGAATTCTACATTCAATTTTCCCTAAAGAATTTTTAAATTTCTGCACTTTTCTGATGTCAGATGGATCCTGGTTGTAAGTAAAGAATACCAGAAGAATGTCTATTTGTGTTCTATTGACTATGAAAAGGCATTTGACTGTGTGAATCATAACAAATTATGACTAATATTAAGAGTAATAGGAATCCCAGGCCACTTAATTTTTCTAATGAGAAACCTATACCTTGACCAAAAGGCTATTGTGTGAACAGAGCAAGGGAACACTGCATGGTTTAAAATTATGAAATGTGTGTGTGTTTATACCTATTTAATCTGTAGGGTGAGTGAATTATTTGAGAAGCTAGACTCTTTGAAGAAAAATGTAGCATCAAGTTTGGAGGAAAACTCATCAATAACCTTTGTTATGCAGATGAAACAACCTTGATTACTGCAAGTGAGTAGGACTTGAAGCACTTGCTGCAGAAGTTTAAACACTGCAACCTTTCATATGCATTGCATCTTAACATCAAGAAAACAAATATTCCATTTCCTCAGGATGCTGAAAATAGAAATTCTGTATGACCGGGCTATTCCATTGCTTTGAAAACACCCTGAGAAAATGAAAACTGAGACACAAATGGAGACTTGAACACTAGTATTCATAGCAGCATTATCCACCATCACAAGAACCTGGAAAAAGCCCAAGTATCCAACCACAATTAGATTGAGAAATGATGGTGCACTCACATGATGGAATACTATGCATTATGTAGGAGCAATGATTTTGTAACTCACTATCAACCTTGTGAGGGACTGGAGAGCATTATGCTAAGTAAACTAACTCAGTTCCATAAGGATGATTATCATGTAAGACCATTATTGTAGAAATAGGTAACTAGTAAAATGTGTATGAAGATCTAAAGGGAGGTGGTAGGGAGCAGAGTGGTGAGGATAGGCGTTGGGGGTAATCATAGGGTCATATAATTTGAAGGGTGGAGAGAAGAGTGGGTTAAGGAAATGGGCAAGATCTGATGTGAAACACAATGTTTATGAAATGTGTAAGTAATCCAGTATCAAATAAAAATCTTATATTAAAAAGAAAACAAAGATTCTTACCACTGGACTGATAGGCAACATCATGATTGATGGATAAAGGCTTGAGACTGTCAATGACTTTATCTTATTGGATCCATATACTTGGTGCCAGCAGTCAGGAGTTCAGGAAATGTATTATACAGGGAAAGTCTGCAGTTGGGGACCTCTCCCAATTATTGGAAAGTAATTTTGTCAGTTTGATGTGTAATGTATATATAACTAACTCAGGCTATTGTCTCAGTCACTTGCTAAGCATCTGAAAGCTGGACAATGACTAAGGATGACAGAAGCAATATAGATGTTGTGGGACTGTGTTGTTGGATAAGAATGCTGAATATCTCACAGATTGCCAAAAGAACAAACAGATTTGTCTTGGAGAAAGTGCAACCAGAGTGCTTCTTGGAGGCAGACATGATGAGTCTTTGTTTCCTATACTTTGGGCATGTTGCTTGTTAATTAGGTTGTTAGGGGATAGTAAGTTGAGTACAACCCGTAGAGATCCTATAAACAACTGATCAGAACTCTGTTCTATCCGGTGCAGTCTTCACACTTCCTGACACATTAGATAGAGCCCATTGCAGTCGTCACCTTGTTAATCCTGGTCGAGGATTTTCATCTCTTTCACTGACACTCTACTTTTCTTATCATCATGTCCCTCTCCAAGGAACAGCCCCTCCTAGCAACATGTCTAAAGCATGTGATGCAAAGCCTGATCATCATTGCCTCCAAAGAGCACTCTGGCTTCACCTTTCCCACGACATATTTGTTTGTTCTTTTGACAAGTCGAAGAGATGTTCAGTGCTCTTTCTTCTGTCACGCTATTCATCGTCTAGCTCTCAGATGTATAGCAAGTGATTGGGAACAACATGGCCTGAATCAAATGCACTTTAGTCCCCAAACTGACTAATTTCTCTTCAATAATTTGGAGAGGTCTCTAACTGCAGACTTTCCCATTGCAATATATCTTCTGATTTCCTGAATGCTCCTACCAAGGGTATTAATTGCAGGTCCAAGAAAGATGAAGTGGTCAACAGTTTCAATCTTTTCTCCATCTATCATGATGTTGGCTATTGATCCGGTGGCAAGAATCTTTGCATATTTTTTGACATTGAAATACAATCCATATTGAAGGCTGTATTCTTTGATTTTCTGCAACATGTGCTTCAAGTCCTCTTCTCTTTCAGCAAGTAAGGTTGTGTCATCTGCATAACACAGGTTATTAATGAGTCTCCCTCCAATTCTGATGTCACATTCCTCTTTATAGATTCTGACTTCTTGAATAATTTACTCGGCATAAAGTTTGAATAGGTATTTAGAAATAATACAACCATGACACATCCCCTCCATAATTTTTTTTTCTTGTTTTGTACCATCAAATCAGATTCGAATGACACAGGAGGGGATTTCCCCTCATTCTCGAGCAAAACATCTGGTAGATTTGAACTGCACAGCTTCGAGACTGCAGCACAGCTTCTTGTCACTAGGCTGCCAGAGCTTTATACCTTCTTAATTTTTTTTTTTAAATTTTTGTGTGAGTGTACCGTCAAATCAGATATGACTGGTACAGGAGGAGATTGTCCCTCCTTCCGCGGCAGAGCATCTGGTGGATTCAAACCGTGCGCCTCTGGGATTGTAGTTGCTGCTCCTTGCCACTAGGCCACCAGAGCTCCCCTATCTACCTTTTTAATTTTAAATGATGTAGTGTTGTTCCCTTACTCCGTTTGCACAGTGGCCTCCTGGTCTAGGTATAGGTGTCGCATGAACACAATGAAGTGCTCTGGGATTCCCATTCTTCTCAATGTTAGCCAGACCTTGTTGTGATCCACACCGTCAAATGCCTTTGCAGAGCCAATAAAGTACAAATCGACATTCTTTACTTTCAGCTAGGACCCATTTGAAATCAGTAATTATATCCTTGATACTACAATCTCTTCTAAATCCTGCTTGAACTTCTGGCAGTTCCCTGTCTTTCTGCTGTTCTAGTTGTTTTTGAATGATCTTCAGCAGGATTTTGCTTGCATGTGATATTAATGATATTGTCTGTTGGATCACCCTTCTTGGAATTGGGCAAAAATATAGACCTCTTCCAATCCATTGACCAGACAGCCGTCCTTCAAATGTCCTGGTATAGACTGGTGAATGCATCCAGGGCTACATCTGCTAATTGAAACAAGTCAATTGGTATCCCATTAATTTCCAGGTCAATACATTTTTGCCAATGCCTTCAATACAGCTTTTACTTCCTCCTTCATAACCATTGGCTCCTGCTTATATGGTACTTCCTGAAATATTTCAGTGTGTGTCAGTTCTTTTTGATATGATGACTCTGTATATTCTCTCCTTCTTTTGATGTCCTCAAGGTCATTCAATATATTGACCATAGCATCTTTCAGTATTGAAATTCGAGGCTTAAATCTGTTTTTCAGTTTCTCAGCTTGAAAAATGTTGCTTTCTGTACATTTCATTAGAATGCTTTGTGTTCTTGAGCTGCCCTTTGAAATCTTTTGTTGAGCACTTTTACTTCAGCATACTTTCCTTTGAGTTTTTCAATGCTCTGGTGCAATTTTTAGTCTCTTCTGACATCCTTTTAATTTTTTTCTTTCTCCTATGTCTTTGTTTTCTTCATAGATGATATCCTCAGTATCATCAATAACTCACCCAGTCTTTGGTCATTGGTGTTCAATACTTCAAATCATAAACATAATTGACATTTTGCTAGCAGAGGTTATTTTGGAGGGGGACGTTGTGCTCAAGACGGTGGAAGTTTGGTAAAGAAGACGAAGATGCTCGACCATATCAGTTGATACTGTGGCGATGGGCTTAAACACTTGTGATTATGAGGATGATACGGGATATGACAGTGTTCAGATCTGTTGTTCACAGGGTCATTATAAGTTGTATTCAACTTGATGATATCTAACAACAACACACTTTGTGTGAGTGGAGTGAGACAATCAGAAATGGAGAAGAATGCAGCAGCTTAGAGCCAAGAGCCACAAAATTTATTAAGTAATTAAATGGTTTTAGAGAACTGAAGAGACTTACTGGTGGTGGAGTGACTATGCACTAGACTGCCAATTGACAGGTTCATATGGCAGTCATCTTCTAGAAAGAGTGTTATTATTTCCCATGGATTAGACTCAGAATCATAGTGAATCTATGGACTCCAGGCGCAACCCATAGAAACTTTAACTTATCTTGTTCCATCCTCACAATCTCCCTCATACTCAACTCCATTGAGTAGCCACTGTGTCAGTCCATGTCAACAAGGATCTTGTTCTCTTTCACTCAGCCTCCACTTTTCAAGCATGTCTTTTTCCAAGGACATCAGAACTATCTTAGGGGTTTTTTAATTGATAGTTTTGTCCCTCCCCCTTTGTTTTGTGTGAGGCAGTTTCTTTTGTGTATGTATGGGTTGTCCTCAGTTCCTTATCTTTCTGATACTGTTAAATTGCACACTTTAAATGCTACTCCCAATTTAGTTTCTCAGTGGCAGTATTCCCTGCTCGTCATCTATAAGAGGGGCTTTGTTCCCCATTTCCTGTGGCAAGCTTCTCATCTGACTGTCCTTTGAGGGCCAAGGAGCTAGAATCTTTCCCTTTGTTAAGCTGCAGTACCTCCCCCCCCACCCTCACCTCCCGCCGCTTCCCCTTTTATTTTATCCTGTCCTTGAGGAGAGGAGCAATTTCCCCCAGGGGAAGGGAATCTTCTAGTTCTGGATATTTTGCTCAGGGAAAAGCCTAAGGAATGTGACGAGTTTCCAATACTGTAGTCCTCAAGTCTCAGTAGGTGGTAATGGCTGGCCCTAACCCCACATATCTGTCTTCTGTCCTGTGGAACTAGCTGAAGTGGAACTATTCCTGTGAGAGCAGACAAAGGCCCAAGGAGAAGGCAAGGTCTAAACAGTGCAGTCCCCAAATCTCATTTGTCACTATAGGAGTCTTTAAGGTAACATCCTCTTTTCTTGGCAGGTTAAAAAGGCCATTAGCAACAAATTTATCCATTGCAGTATATCATTTTATTTACTAAAAGATGCTTCCATGAATGCTGATTGTGGATCCAAGTAAAATGAAATCCGTGGCAACTTCATTTTCATCTTTATCCTGATGTTGCTTATTGTTTCAGTCTTGAGAATTTGTGTTGGGCTTTTTGTGTTGTTTTCTTTTCTTTCTTTCTTTTTATTAATTTGAAGTGTATTCCATACTGAAGACTGTAAAGAATACAACCTTCTAAACCCTTTAGGGCAGTTCCATTCTATCCTAGAGGGTCACTATGAGTCAGAATTTACTGGAAGGTGATGTGTTGGTAGAGACATAAAGTATATTTTTTCAACTCCCAAAAAGGAAAGGCCCTGAAAAACTTAGCACATTCTCAATTGAGTCTCAAAAGGATTAACCTTCAATAGTAAGTAAAAGCTAGGAACAGATTATCCTCAACTGGATCAAGGTAATCTGTCAATGCTCAGTCATCAAGAATAAAGGCAAATCCTCTACCAAGGAAGAGAATTGTTTTATTTACAACGTACACTCTTACGCCAGGGGAAAATTGTCATGCCTGAGAGGAGAAAGACCAAATAATTCAATCTTAAGAGTGGAAAGAAAAAGAATAAAAAAAGACTAAAGTTTATTAATACATTGAGACTTTGAGACAGATTTTTAAAACAGCTGTGATTTATTTAGTCATGAAAATAGGAGAAAATTGATAATTTTAAAACTAGAATTTATAAACAAAGCTCAATTGGAAAACTTAGAATTGCAAGCAATAAATTAATACAAGAGGAGTATTTAAAAAAATCATTCATGTTAGAAGAGAAGCTTAGTAAGCCAGAAAATGTCAATAGAAATATATAATACTGCAAGTGAGGAAAAGGAGGAAAGGTAAAAAAAGGCTTAAGAGATACAGAGAAAAGATTTATCTGTTAACATTCATAGTATGGTCTTTTTTTTAAATTGTGATTTTAAGGAAAGTTTACAGAAAAGTTGGATTTTCATTCACTAATTATTACTTATTTTCCTCCCTATTCACTTGTTCACTTTCTTTTTTTAAAAAAATTCATTGATTTTTGCATAACTTCAACCCTCCCCCCTGCAGTCCCTATTGCTGTGCACCTCTTATTCTGGACAGTTGTCATACAAATAATGCCTAATCATATAGTCCTTTTAGACAATTCTTTCCTTAATCTGTTCCAATGTACCATTGTTGGAACAGGACATGATGGGTTAAGAAGCATGGAAGTGTTTAGAAGTATTTATAACAATTTGACTTTGCCACAACATCTTTTTTTTTTGCCACAACATCTTTAATGCCCATTATAAAATAGTTTACAAAACATTATAACTAATAGCATGCTCATGACAGATAACTTGAGAAGAATTGATGAGTCTCAAAAATTAAAGAAATAAAGAATGGGACAGAAGTAAAGTTTGAAGTCCTATTGTGTCACCCATGATTTCATAGAATAATTTTAGGAAGCTCTTCAAATAGTAAGCAGGATAAATTAAAAGAAAGTCAGGTGTAAATACATCAGAATGAAACTTCTGAAACCTAAGAGAAAGAAAAAGAAATGTAAAGACTCCCAGAAGGGGGGAAAATTACCTTCAAAAGAACATAGTAAAAGGGAAATGCTCTTTCCAACAGAAATAGTAGAAGCCAAAAATGAATGAAATAGCATCTTCAAAGCATTAAAATAAAATAACTGTCAGCCTGACTTTTGTATGAAGTGCTCTTCAAAATAAAGATGAAGTAAGATTGTTTACAAACAAAATCTGAAAGAATAGGTTATCAGTGACCTCTGGTGGCCTAGTGGCAAGAAGCTGCACTGCAATACCAGAGGTATGTGGTTCAAATCCACCAGATGCTCTGCTGGGAGAAGGAGGGACAATCTGCTCCTGTACCAGTCAGATATGATTTGATGATACACACACACACACATAATTAAAAAAAATAATATGCTATCATCAGACCACATTAACATATTTTTGGGAACTCTTAAAAGGAAAATGTAATGGTTATAGAAGTATAGTAATGAAAAAAGAAATGAAGAGAAAGAGTTCATGTGATTGTGTACTCTCTGGGAAAAATGTTAATAATGCATGGTAAAATTAAAATGCATGTACTATTAAAATATATGGTAATAATGGCCAAAAATGCAGAAATAAGGTAAAATATTTAAATTAAATTTGGCCCATGTGGTGTTTGGGAACTGGTAAATGTAAGTAGAAGGAAATTTCACAGATTCCATTAAGAGTTCTAAATTCTCACTAGCCTCCTGTACCAACAATAAACTCTTCCTTTGAATACACTAGAATACTTTTCTACTATTTATTATGGAACTAGTGAATGGTATTATTTACTTCAACTCAGATCTATCTGGTGGCCTATAGGAAAGGAGTCACACTACTCATTCAAAGACAATCTCCTCTCATTTGATTTACAACTTCTAAAAATCTGTTGTAGGGTCAGCTATTAGTTGATTCTGACTCAATAACACATTAAAACAGCATTGTTTACTTGTCTTTCATTTTCACTCTCCATATTGGAAGCAGGAGTGGCATCCACTTCCTAAACAACATGCCTCCAGAAACTCTATGAACTTTGATAAATGTCAATATTTGTAGAGGGGCTTCAGGCCATTTGTTCATAGGGAGGCTATGAGTAGTGCTCGACTGACTAGAAGGCAATCGATAACAACAGCATCTAGATTTAAGTGGGATCTCACTCAAGAACACAACACTAGGAGTAGACCATTTTGGTTGAATCTCAGCTCTTATATGTGTGCAAGTGACTTAAACTCAATGAATTGTACCTGATCCTTAATTGTAGAATAGAGATAACAGTAAACTAACCTTATAGTGCTGCTTTGAGAATTAAGTCAGCAAAAAAAAAAAATAATTAAAACAGTATCTGGTATAAAATTAAGCACACCAAAATGTTTGTGATTATTACTATATTTCCTCTGAGGAATTTGACCACTCCTTATACACTTACTCACCACTTATCAACTATCTTGTCTGACATTTCACATTTGAAATAGTAGTAAAACATCTATGTGTCTATCTCACACATTAATGATGCATAACTGACAGCAATGAATACTGAGATGCTGTGATGGTTAAGGCCACTTCTCTGGCTCATGATTCTTGCTAATTATGTAATGAGGCAATTTGGAAATTGTGTCATGATATAAACATATTCCGTTTTGTGATTTGAGGTGGTCATCCTCCATTTGTGTGTGTGTGTGTGTGTGTGTGTGTGTAAAGCAGTGACTTTTTACACAATTAGTTGGGCTTTGAAACTGTATGATGTTGGCAAGTGAGGACAGGGTGCATTTGTTTTCAATCACCGCTCTTCCTAGAGTAGTAAGTAGTTCATTGGAAATTATGCTGCTAATTCAAAGGCTTACAAAGTTGTGCTGTAAAACTGTAACTGTTCAAATGCACCAATGCCTTCTAGGTTGGAAGGTGAGCAGTCTCCTTCTATTCTATTATTAATATTGGGAATCCAATAGAGAGTCAGCTAGAGTTCATTCTGACTTGATGACAATGAGACAAAGAGAGAAACACGTAGCCATCAAGAAGATGGGCTTTTCAGCAAACTGGAGCCAAGAGGTATTTTGGGAATTGACTGTTTTCTCTGTGGACGAGGATAAGCTTACACTGATGAGAAGTTTGGCTCGTGAATCAGGAGCTTAAATAGAGCTGCATAAATTAGTGTAAGCATTAAGTATAAACTAGAAAGAATTATTCCATTCTTCTGGGGCCTTCTAACCCTGAAGGGTGACATCAGCAGCTTAGCATACTGCTAAGGAGCCAAAAACTTGAAGTTTCTTTTCTGTCATCTTGCTTCCCTTGTGTTCTTTATTCATGGCTAAGTAAATTGTGAACTTCTCACAAAGATATGTGTGTGTGTCTGTGTGTGCGTGTGTGTGTGTGTGCGCAAGCACGTGCGCGCCCGCATGGTGTGGGGAGGAAAGGGAGAGAGAGATTTTTTGCAAATGATTAAACGAAATAGATTCTGCAAAGCATGTTGTGGATTCAATTGAATCGTACTAGCTTGGACTAAAGTGAATATTGAAAGATGGATAAGAAGATGAATAACTCAGTGGTTTAACTTTTAGTCTTTGGAGTCAGAAAGATCTGAATTGTATTTCTGGCTACTCATTTAACAGATGAGCTTACTTAGATGTCTCAGCTCTAGAAACTCAGCTTCCTTATCTGTAAAATGTGTATACCAATCGTAGCACTGTATTTGAAGCTCTCTGGTAGAACATTCAGCAAAAGCACCTTTTTTCAGATGACCAGACTGAACAAATGAATCCAACAACAGAGAGGTGATAAGTCAAGCTGTCCCAGGTCTCATGGTGAGTCTCCTGGATTCTGGATTGGAAATCGTGAACTTCCTCTGACTCCTTGTCCTGCCTGATGTTCTAAGAGAGAGCAGAGGAACTTTATTCTGCCCCCTTCCTGTGTCAAGGCAGCCCAAGAAGCATTTAATCCACTTTGTTTCAAACAGTTTCAAGCAAAGAAAGAAATGCTATGGGAATATCCAGATTTGGCCAGATAACAGCCTTACTCTTTATATCCCACTTAAAAATCCGTAGGAAGAAAGAGAAAGAACAGATATTGGACAGTCAGCTATCCATACACAGTAGTCAGATGCTGAGTCCTTTTCAAATGCACTCAGAATAAAAATGAAACCCTACTACTTGTTTTGCCCATTAGATAGCATTATCTCCATGGAACGCCAATTCATATCTCTTTGTGCTGTGTGTGGTTCTCACATATGGGATTTTAATAACCTCCATGCTGTGCTATGAATTTATAAGCAGGGTCGATAGAGGAAAAACACCACAGGACTTTATTTTTTCATTATTACTCTTTTGAAAAACAGGCTCTGCTTTACTTCTGAAAGGCTCTTCTGACAGCACTGGCAATGTTTCAACTGAAGGCATGGTTGTTACTATGGAAAGGAAGAAGCTCTTTCTTTATTTGCTCTCTTGTTTTCTAGACTCCTTCCTTCATAACCATGCTGCCACTTACCACCTCCATAATATCCTGTGGCATTGCAGCTTCTGTGAACTCATTGCACAGACAGAGCCTCCATTCTCCACCAATGAAATGCATTCTGGGTTTTATTCTGCATCTCATTTTATATGTAGTCTCAGCTCTCATCCAGAAAATTCTGCCTGTCCAAGAGGTCTGCTCGGTGTGGTGACCTAAGGAGGCAAACTCTGCAGTTAGTTTGTCCTAGATGTAAAAGCTGGCTCCTTGATCCTTTAGAAATTATTTTCATTTTGTTAACTTGTTTATAAAATGATAATTATATTCTTCCTAAAATTGATGTGATGTTATGAGCCATTGGTATATTATTTTTAAGTGCTTAGCACTGTATTTAGCAAAGTATTGCTATTCTGTGAATCTCCTTTTCTCAATGCTGTCAAATCAGAACTGATTCTTAGCTTAACTGACCTCCATCAGATTCCTGAGACTGTAAACTGCATAAAGGGAAATTGCTCATCTTTCTCAGCGTTACTGATGGATACAAGCTGCCAAAGAGGCATGGCCTTGGGTTAGTAGTGTAGCACCTACAGACTATGTTGTTGTTATATGCCATCGAGTTGCCTGTGACTCATAGCAACTTGCCCTACCCTGAGCCAATCTCACTGATTCTGACACACCTACCCCCAGTGCCCTAGTCACTGTATCAATCCATCTCATCTTGGGTCTCCCACTCCTGCACTGTCCATCCACGTTTCCAAGCATGATGTCCTTCTCCAAGGATCGGTCCCTCCTAGCAACATGCCCAAAGTATGTGAGATGGAGCTTCAAAATCCTAGCCTCCAAGGAGAAACTTGGTTTCGTTTTCTCCAAGACAGACCTGTTTGTTTTCTTAGTGGTCCATGGTATGTTCAAGACGCTTCTCCAGCACCACAACTTGATGCATAACAAGTTAGGTGTAATACCATGGCCTGGATCAGGAGCATCTTAGTCTCTAGGCTTATATTGTTGCTCAGTACCCTGGAAAGATCCCTGACAGCAGATTTACCTATTGCCGTAAGCAGCGGTAGGGGCACAATGGTAGTGCTCAGAAGCTACCCTGAAAAATCAGCACTTTGAATCACCCAGTGGCCCTGTGTATGAAATACCTGACAATCTGCTCCCATAAAGATTACAGCCAAGAAAACTCTATGTTACATTGGGTAGACAAGGGTCAGAATTGGTTGACTGTGCTTAATAATAATAATAATAATATATTTATTATCATCCATCTAAACATTATTTCTGAGTACCTATTGTCTACTCATCACTACTCTAGTTGTCAGAAATGTACAGGGAACAAACTAACTCTCTCTCTTTTTTTTTTAAATTGTACATGCTAGATAATGTTCTCATTAAAATTATAATTGATATTGATACCTCATATTTCCCCCCCTAACAACATTCAAACTCTCCTTTATTTTCCTTAATTAAATGTATAGGTTAAATATAATTTTATAGTTTCTTACATAGATATATAACTTTATAATTTTCTTGTTTTAAAGCCTTCTAGTTCACATTGTGCCCGTTTGGATTGGCTGCTCAAACAAGAGAAAGTCTGTTATTGTGGCCTCTTGCATGTTGTTGTCATTGCATAGCGAAGAGTCAGAACTGACCCATAGCTGATCCTCAGGCAGAGTTTCAGAGGCAGTTAACCACACAGGAGGAGAGTGCACTTCCTTCTCCCTCAGAGCAACTGATGGCCTTGAACTGGGTGCCACTGAGTTGCAGTGAGGCTTCTTGCCACTAGGCCATCAGAGCGCCCTCATTTATTGCATACAACTATCAAAACTTTTATTTTTTTTAACAAAAATGTTGCAATTCAATTATTCTCATTCAATATAGAATTTTATCTGAATATTTATATTAAACCTTTCAATGTTAAAATTAAGTGCAGATTTTTGTTGTTGTTCAGGGCCGTCGAGTCGGGCATGACTCATAGTGACCCTATGAACAAAAGATCTGAACCCTGTTCTATCCTGCACCATCCTCACACTTCCTGACACACAAGAGCCCATTGCAGAAGTCACCCTATCAATCCACCTGGTTGAGGGTCTTCCTCTCCTTCACCAACCCACCACCGTTCCCAGCATCATGTCCTCCAAGGAATAACACCTTCTAGCAAAGTGTTCAAAATTATATGAGGTGAAACCTCATCATTCTTCCCTCCAAAGAACACTCCAGCTGTACCCTCTCCAAGACATGTCTGTTCTCTTGGCAATGCATGGGATGTTCAGTGCTCTCCTCCAACACAACAGCTCAAAAGCATCAATTCTTTTTCTGTCATCCTTATTCACTGTCCAGGTCTCAAATGCATAGCAAGTAATCAGAAAGACTATGTCCTGAATCAGACACACCTTAAGTCCTCAAACTGACATCAGTATTCCTCAATAATTTGGAAAGGTCCGTAGCTACAGATTTTCTCTTTGCAATGCATCTCCTTATTTCCTGACTGCTGGTACCAAGGATGTTAATTGTGGATCCAAGCAAGATGATGCTGTGATGCTGATGACAGTTTCAATCTCCACTCCATCCATCATGACACTGCCTATTGGTCCAGTGGTAAGAATCTTTGTTTTTCTGCCATTGAGACATAATCCATACCAAAGGCTGCATTCCTTAATCTTTTGCAAAAAGTGCTTCAAGTCCTCCTCACTTTAAGTAAGCAAGGTTGTGTCATGTGCATAACGCAGGCTATTGATGAATCTCCCTCCAACACTGATATCACACTTCTCCTCATAGAGTTCAGCTTCTTGGATAATTTGCTCAGCATACACATTGAACAGATATGGATAAAGAATACAACCCTGGCACATTCCCTTCCCAATTTCACCTGCTTTGTTTGCACAACAGCCCCCTGGTCCAGGTATAGGTTGAATTTCCTTGCTTAGACTGGTGAGTGTATCCAAGGCTGCATCTGTTAATCAAAGCAAGTCAATTGATATTCCATTGATTCCTAGGGCCTTATTTCTTCCCAATTCTTCCAATGCAGCTTCTGTTTCCTCCTTTGTTACCATTGGCTCCTGTTAGTATAGGACTTCCTGAAATTTTTCATTGTCAATCAATTCTTCCTGGTACAGTGACTCTGTGCATTCCCTCCATCTTCTTTTGATGCCTTCTGGGCCATTCAATATATTGCCCATAGCCTCTTTCAATATTGTGACATGAGGCATAAATTTGTTTTTCAATTATTTTCACTTTAGAAATGCAGTTCTTCCCTTTTTATTCTCCAATAATACTTTCTTTTGTTCTCCCAAGCTGCCCTTTGAAATAGTCTGCTCAGCTCTTTCACTTCATGTTTTCCTTTTGTTTTGGCTTCTCAACACTCCAGTGCAATCTTTAGAGTCTTTCCTGACATCCATTACATTTTTTTCTTTCTCCTCTGTTTTT
>NW_006399819.1:13476997-13517967 GCF_000299155.1 Elephantulus edwardii | reverse complement strand
CACCATTCTTCCTCTGCTTGTTATTCCCTTCATATATACTAGATTATCATTGGATTAAAGTGGCCAAAGTTGGTCTATTGTATCTCACTAATGTCTAACATGTTGATGTTCTTGCGTTCCATTTCATTTTTAACAATTTTTAGTTTTTTAGCATTCATTCCATGTTCTAATTGTTAAACAATGTTTATTATTGAGTTTCCTCTTTTCAACTGACTTCCAGTCTGGGATCTACCAGTACACTACTATAACTATCTTTTGTTTAGTGTTCATAGGGTTTTCAAAGCCTATTAATTTAGGAATCAGATGGCCCATCTTGCTTCCCAATCTTACTCAGGGAGCTCCACCAAAACCAGTCCTGATGGGAAGCCCTTATCGCATTTGACACAACAGTGACGCAGATTTCAATATCACAGCAACGTCAAGATGAGAAACACTTTTTTTAATGGAGAACATAGTAGTTGGAGGCCAAATTCTCCTAGATTTCAGGGCATCCTGTCCATGAGACCAATGTTAGCAATCTCCTCATAAATATATTTCTACATATGTTCTGTTGAAGCAGTTGAATTCTGGAAAGTAGGTTGTTTTTATTTCATTAACAGTCAAGTGTGGGTTGTTAGGTCTTGATTTACAGTCAGATTACGTCTCATTATCAAGGAAACAAAGATTCTTACCACTGAATTGATAGCGAACTTCATGATAAATGGAGAAAAGATCAAAACTGTCAACAACTTCATCTTACTTGGATCCACAATCACACCCTTGGAACCAGCTGTCAGGAAATCAGGAGATATATTGCACTGGGAAAGTCTGTAGTCAGGGATCTCTTCAAAGTATTGAGGAGTAATGCTGTCAGTTTGAGGACTAAGGTGTGTCTGATTCAGGCCATGGTCTGCCTTTCTAATCACATGCTATGTAAACTGAGAGCTGGGCAATGAATAAAGATAACAGAAGATGAATTGATGCCTTTGGGCTGTGGTGTTGGGGAATAGTCCTGAACATCCCATAGACTTCCAAAAGAACAAACAAATATGTCTTGGAGAGGGTGCAGCCAAAGCATTCTGGAAGCAAAGATAATGAGACTGCATTTTACATACTTTGGGCATGTTGCTATGGGTCTGTTCCTTGAAGAGGGACATGTTACTCAGAGAGGTGGAGAGCCAGTGAAGGAGAGGAAGACCCTTAACCAGGTGTATTGATAGGGTGACTGTCACAATGGGCTCTAATGTGTCAGGAAGTGTGAAGATGGCACAGGACAGGACAGGGTTCAGATCTGTTTTTAATAGAGTCACTATGGGTCATACTCAATAGCACCTAATAACAACGATGCATGTGCTTGTGTGTTGGACTTGACTGTACTGTATTTTGTGTTGTTTCTCAGCTCAAGAGGAAGTTGGTCAAGTTTATACCCTGCTGATACTGTCATAGATTGAATTGTTTCCCAATAAAATATAAGGGAGCTTTTGCAGTATAGTCGGTACATCAAGGAGTTGAACTGCTAACCCAAACGTACTGCTGCTGTGGTGATTCAAATCCACTAATGGCTCCTCCAGAGAAAGAAAAACAGCCCTTTTCCTAGCAATTTTCAGCCTTCAAAAACCTCTTGGAGGATAAGCTATGAGTCACTTCTAACTCTATGACAATGATTGAGAGATTTCAATGATTGAATGATATAATGTGGAAACTGTGTCATGATCCCCAACAATCTGACAAATAGTTGTAAAATGTTTAAAAGTGGAATACTATATTCCTTATTCTTATTGCTATGTTATAAGAGAAGTTTCCTTCCTGTGTGGCCTGTAATAATTTTTTATCTCACTATAAATGTTATTATGTGCCCTTCAATTGCCTACGCTCATAGTGACCTTATAAACAGCACCTCTGAACCTATGCAGAGTCAGTCTCACCATTTCTAACACATTTGCCCCCATTACTGTAGTCACTGTGCCAGTCCATATTATCAAGGATCTTCCTCTCTTGCACTGACTCTGCCTTTCCAAGCACATGATGTCCTTCTCCGACGATTGGTGTCTCCTGATAACATGCCCAAAATATGTGAGACAGAATATAAAATTCTTGCTTTCATAGAACAACCTGGTTCTACCTTCTCCAGGACAGACCTGTTTGTTCTCTTGGCAATCCATGGTATGTTCAATATTCTTTATCACCACAGCTCAAGGACATTGATTCCTCTTCTGTTATCTGAAGTAATTTTCAAGTTTTCAGGTGCACAGTGAACAACTGATAAGACTATGGCCTGGATCAGGCACACCTTAATCCTTAGATTGACCTCATTGTTCTTTAGCATTCTGGAGTCCTCTACAGCAGATTTTCCTTATGACGCTGATCTTTTGCTTTCCTAACTACTGGTGCCAAGAGTGCTGATTGGGGAACCAAGTAAGATGAAATCATTAACACCACCAGCCCTTTCTCCATCTATCATGGTGTTGCCTGTTGGCTTGGGGGTGATGATTTTTATTTTCTTGAGGTTTAAATTTAATCCATTCTGAAGGCTGCCATCCTTGCTCTTCTGTAACAAACACTTCAAGTCCTTTTCGCTTTCAGCAATCAAGGTTTTATCATCTGCATAAAGCAGGCTATTGATGAGTCTTCTAATCCTGATGGTCACTCTTCTTTGAAAAAACCCAGCTTCTTCAATAATCTGTTCACCATATAGACTGAAAAAATATGGAGAAAAGATGCATTTCTGAGGCACTCCTGTCTTGATTTTGAACTATGCAGTGTTTTCTTGCAGTATTCAGACAATTTTTTGGTCTATGTATAGGTTTCACATAAGCATATTCAAGTGTTTTGGGATTTTCATTCTTGTCAATGTTAGGCATAATTTGTTGTGATACACACAAAGGCTTCTGCATAGTTGATAAAACACAAGTAGACATACTTCTAGTTCTCTCTGCCTTCAGCCAAGATCCATCTGCAATTAGCAATGACATCCCTAGTCCCACAGCCTCTTCTAAGTCCAGCTGGTATTTCTGGCAGTTCTTTGATGTACAGTTTTAAGATAATCTTAAGCAATATTGTTCTTGCATGTGATAATAATGATGTTGTTTGATAATTTCCACTTTCTATTGGATCATCTTTCTTGGAAAAATATGTAATCTCTGGGTCTCACCTCACCACCCTAGTTCATTGAGGAAAATGTGTTTATGGCTCAGGACCCGGTAATCTCAGGGCCTCACCTTGCAGTCTGCCTCACCAACAGTGATTGGACCTTGATGTGGCCAAGGCTCAGAAATAGCTAGACATAAGAAATAAAACTGAAAGCAGGGTACTTCACTACCATCCAGAGAAAATGAACCACAGTGAAATGTATCTTTGAATCTGAGTTTCTGCTCAGGAAGTTTCAGTTCCTTGACACCAGACAAGATCAGGCAACATAAAGATTCCTCCAGGAATGCAAAGCCAATAGATGTTGAAAGAAGCAAAGCCTTTTTTTCTACAACCAACAGGACAGAGAGACACCTTCCTCTAGACCTGGAACCCTATATTTGGACTTCTGGCCTTTTAAACTGTGAGAGAATCCATTTCTGTTTGTTAAATCATCTACTTGTGATTTTCCTGTTGTAGAAACTGTGCTGTAGAATCGGTGTGGTTAACCAACACAGATACCAAAGCCAAAACTCACCATGATCAAGACAATTCTCATTTGTGGTGACCTTCCATTTGGTTTATGAGGCCACAAATTATTACAGCAGGAGACTGCCTGTCTTTCTTCCACAGAGTGGTAGATGGGTTTGAATAGCCAACATGCTGTTGATTAGCATGTCAACAATTATTCTACTACACCTCCAGGGCTCTTTCCATTGGGATCAGAGATTTCAAAATTCTTGACTATTGCAGAAACTTCTTATACTTTAGAAAATGAAGACTGAAACCCTGAAAAAATTTTATACACATAAATTTAACACAGCTGGTGGATAATGATGTTAAAATAGCTCTACAGACACACCTTACCCCAGTCTTTTAGCCAGTGTTACAATTACATTATAACTAAATCTATTTATGTATATTGAATATTTTTCTAACCATTGCTAGATTCCACACCTTGTTAATGTTGTGACAATGCAATGACAAAAGAAATGTTCCTTTTTCCAAGACAGAGTCAAGTGAGAGAGCCTGATGATAAGTAAATAGATCAATGAACACAAGATTATATTTTGATAGGTGTCTCTGGGGTCACAGTACTGTGTACTGTGGAGAGGCAAAATGAAAGGAATTTACTTTGAGTGTAGTTGAGTGGTCAAGGACAGGCTGAGAAGTTGACTTTTTAGTTGAGCACTTTATGGTTACTAACAACCAGCTGCTGTCAGAATTGACTCTTAGTCATGGAAACACATTGTGGTGTTAGAGAAGAGTACTAAATATCACGTGAATTGCCAGAGGAGCAAACTAATCTATCTTGGAGGAAGTGTAACCAGGGAGAGCCTTAGATGCAAAGATGGGGAAACTTGATCTCACATACTTTGGCATGATGTCTGGAATGGACAGTCCTTGAAGAATGATGCTGGGAAAGTTAGAGGGTCAGTGAAAGAGAGGAGGAACCTCAATGAGAAGGATTGACACAGTGACTACCACATTGGACTTGAGCATGACAAAGATCTAAAGGACAGTACAGGATAGGGCAAGGCTCCGATCTGTTGTTCATGGGATTACTGAGTTATAGTCACCTTGATGGTGCCTAACAACAGCAGTATGGCAACACCATGTGAGTCAGAGGTGTGTTCCATAGTATTTTCAATGCTAACATTTTTGGAATGATAATGCCAACTTGTTCTTTGCACTGCTGCTGGGTAGACTCAACTTTCCAGCATTTTAGTTAGTGTTTAACCATTTGTACCACCCAAAGAATCCGGAGAAGACAGCTGCAAAAATTGGAGGGTAATGTATTCTAGAAAAAAAGAAATCCTTGAGACTAAGTTAAAAACATGACATTTTCAAGATATTTAAACTTGCTGGCTGACAGAACTGAGCAGGCCAGGCCATAGTGTGTTTTAAGCTGCTTGAAGGGTGTATTCTGTATGTACTGTAGTGCTTGTGTGGGCTTTGAGATTAACATAAGTAACAAAGCACTTTCCTTCTTCCAAGAAATTCTAGAAGGCAATGTTGTATTATTAGGGTTTTGGTCCAGTTATGACATGCTAAGAGGAGTCAGCCCTTGGAAAAAGATATCAAGCTGAAAAAAGAGGATGATATGAGAGAGTAAGACCCTCAATGAATTTGATTGACATGGTGACTGGTACAGTGGGCTTAAAGCATATCAGAGATCATGAAGATAGTGCAAGAGAGGGCAAATTTCATATCTGCTGTTCATAGGATTGCTGTCAGTTTCAGTTTATTTGATAGCACTTAAAAAGGGAAGAACTTGTTCTTCATTTCTCAAGCTAAAATAACTAAAAAACAAATTTAAGCCTCATGTCACAATATTGAAAGATGTTATGGGCATTTTATTGAATGATCCAGAAAGAATCAAAAGAAGATGGAAGGAATGCAAAGAAACATTGTACCAGAAAGAATTGATTGACACTGAAAAATTTCAGGAAGTACCATATGAACAGGAGCTAATAGTAATAAGGAGGAGGCAGAAGCTGCATTGAAAGCATTGGCAAAAAATAAGGCCCCATGAATTGATGAGATACCAGTTGACCTGTTTTGATTAACAGATGCAGCATTGGTTACACTCGCCAATCTATGCCAGGAAATTTGGAGGATGGCTGTCTGGCCAACAGATTTGAAGAGGTCCATATTTGTTCCCATTCCCAAAAATGGTGATCCATCTGAATGTGGAAACTATAAAAGAATATCATTAATATCTTTATGCAAGCTAAATACTGCTGAACATTAAAAAAACATCAAAAACAGCACATAGATAGGGAACTTCCAGAAATTCAAGCAGGATTTAGAAGAGGTCATGGTACCAGGGCTATTATTGCTGATGTCAGATGGATCCTGGCTGAAAGTAAGGAATGCCAGAAGAAGGTCTATTTGTGCTTTATTGACTATGCAAAGGCATTTGACTATATGGATCACAAGTTTTGTCTGACTTTGAAAAGAATGGGAATCCCAGAAGACTTAATTGTGCTGATGCATAACCTATACCTGGGCCAGGAGGCTGTTGTGCGATCAGAGCAGGGGAACATTTCATAGTTTAAAATTGAGAAAGGAGTGTATCAGCGTTGTATTCTCTCTCCACACCTGTTCGATCTGTATGCTGAACAAATTATCCGAGAAACTAGACTCTATGAAAAGGAGTGTGTTATCAGGATTGGAGGGAGACTCATCAATAACCTGCACTGTGCAGATGACATAACCTTACTTGTTGAAAATGAGGAGGACTTGAAGCACTTGTTACAGAAGATCCAGGAATGCAGCCTTTAGTATGGATTGCATCTCAATGTGAAGAAAACAAAGATTCTTACCACTGTATTTATAGGCAGAATCACAGTGGATGGAGAAGATATTGAAACTATCAACAGCTTCATCTCACTTGGATCTACAATTAACACCCTTGCCACAAGCAGTGAGGAAATAAAGAGATGCATTACATTGGAGAAATCTGCAGTTAAGGACCCCTCCAAATTACTGAGTGGTAAAGATGTCATTTTTTTAACCCTTTTAAAAATTTATTATTAATTTCAAAGAAAATTTACAGAGACTTTGGATTTCCATTCATTAACTGTTACACTTTTCTCCCCTCCCACTCGTCCTCCTTAGTGCACTACACTTGGAAAAGTAAAAGAAAAATTCTTTCATTGTTTTACAATCCCTCCCCCCAGGTCCACTCCACTATACAGTCTCTGCTCTGGACTCGGATCATGACAAAAATCCCTAATAATTCCCCCTCTTAAACAGTTTTCTCCCTCATCTGTTTCAATGCAATATACATTACTGAACCCATCTTTGTCAGCCTCCTCCCAACCCCAAGGTCAGTCCTGCTTTGCAACAGTGGCACCATGCAGTATTTGTCTGAGGACTATGGTGGGTCAGATTCAGACCATGGTCTTTCCAGTTACTAGCTATGCATCTGGAGGTGGATAATTAATAAGGATGACAGAAGAATTGGCACCTTTGAGCTGTGGTGTTGGAGAAGAGCACTGGCCATCTCATGGACAGCCAAAAGAACAGATATGTCTTAGAGAGGATGCAGCCAGAGTGCTCTTTGGAGGCAAGAATGATGAGGCTTTGCTGGGGTGCTGAGCATGTTCCTGGGAGGTGTTATTCCTTGGAGAAGGGCATGATACTGGGAATGGTGGAGAGATGGCAAAGGACAGGAAGACCCTCACCAGGTGGATTGATATGGTGACTGCTGCAGTGGGCTCTTGTGTGTCAGGATGTGTAAGGGATATAGCACAGGCTAGAACAGGGTCACTGAATCATACTGGACTTAATGGCACCTAACAACAAAATAACAACAACAACAACATTTTACCTTGTGTGAAGAGTTCTTATGTGCTGCAGAGTAGTAATCAATGGACTAATAACTGAAAGTTGGAAATCTGAACCCACCAGCCACTCTGTAGGAGAGCGATAGGGGAAGTATATTCCTCTAAAGATTGACAGCCTCGCAGACACCATTGTGCAGCTTTCCTCTGCCCTACTGGGTCATTACGAGTGGGAATCAACTTTATGACAGTGGGGCTTTTATGTCTTGTGAGAACATGAGCTGTGAAATACTAACCTTAGAATCTCTTCATTTATTTTGAATGCTAATTATCCCAAATATGTTTTTAATTGGAGACTGTGTGGCATCTTAGACACACTTCATTACATTTAACCTTTGAGATCACTTTTAATTCATCCTCTTAAAAATTCTATTAAAAAGATAAAGCACACATAAACATTTTAATTACACTTTTGTTAAAGATTTTTTTTTACACAATATGTTAACTTTGTCAAGGATGGGAGTCAAGTATAAATTTTGTAAAATATTTATAAAATAATATTTGTTATTTAAAAAGCATTTTTGTTAGGTTTGTTTGGGATTTTTTTCCCATAGTATTATACTTTGAGGAAACAATGCACAATGCCAAACATTTCAATTAATGTACTTTCTGGAAGAGTTAATGTTCAACTTTGACAGAGTTTAGATATTTAACTGTAGCTTTTTGGTACCACTTATTAAGAATGTATATTTATTAATTTTTCCTAACAGCCAAAACTTTAAAGCAACTGGATATTTGCTTTTTCTGCTGCAACCATTTTTCTACTACTTCCAATAATTGTATCATAAAATCAAACTCATAGCTGAAAGATTGGAGCCAGCTTGTAAATAGAGCAGCTGGTGGATTTGAACCACTTACCTTTGGTTGGCAGGGCAGCTCCTCAGCTCTAAACCATCATAACTCCCTTTTGTGCCAACAGAGCTTCAGTTCAGCTCTCACACCCACAAACTCAGTTATATATATGGTTCTTGTATTAATAGGATGTATAATGTATAAATGTCTCTATGATCACTTATTTGTTTTGTTTTCATAGGGCTCTTGTGAGTTTTGGGGTGTATGTGTGTGTGTATTATAGAACTATCTCAGAGTCTAGCAATTATTTTTCACTGAATGTGTATAGCTTTTGAAATATATATATATGCTTATTATTCTTTCTACCTCTAACTATGTCTGTTATCTTTGTTCCCCAAGTACCCTTTTTTTTTTATATTTTATGTTGGTTTGCTTACAAAGTTCATATACATTGATTTTCACACTTGATCTTTTCCATTTCCATTACCGAACCTTTTCTCCACCCATAAAATTGTACAACCCTAGGATTCTCCCCTGCCTATCCTCACCCCTCTGTTCCTACCCTTACCCTCTTGGATGCTCATACATGTTTTACCAGGTATCTTTCTATTTCTATAACAGTGGTCTTACACAGGAGTTGAAACAGACTTTGGAAATAGGGAAAGAGTTTTATATTTTTGTTGTGGTTTGAGCAGGGAAACAAGCCTGCCCAGTCATCCTTCCTCTTCCTAATAGGAGGAAAAGAGCAACACCAAAATTTGATAATTACAGTTTAGACTTCATGTATTGCCTGGATTTAATAATTACTTCACTTCCTTAGATTGAATTTATGATGCTATTGGAAGCAGGAATGGCATCCACTTCCTAAACCACATGCCTCTGGAAACTCTGTGAACTCTGATAAATGCCGATAGTTATAGAAAGGCTTCAGGCCTTTTGTTCATAAGGTCGCTATTAGTCGTGCTAAACTTGAAAGCAATTAACAACAACAATAACAGTATTTTCCTAATGGGACTGAATTAGTTCCCTTAGCATAGTGCTCTACAGACCTTCCCAAGTTAGGTAATAATTTTCAAAATCATTGCTCCTACATACTGTGTAGTAATCTATTGTGCGAATGTACCATAATTTCTCAATCCATTCGATTATGGTTGGACATCTGTGCTGTTCCCATGTTCTTGAGATGGTGAATAATGCTACCATTAACATTGGTGTACAAATCTCCATTTGTGTCTAAGTTCTAATTTTCTCAGGGTATATCGTAAGCGTTCCATTTCTTTCTTAACAGAAATGAGTCGCTATGAGTCGCAAATGACTCGACGGCGCATAACAACAACATATTGTAAGCAGTGGGATATGCTGGGAATATGCAACTGTCTGGCCAACACATTGGAAGAGGCCTGCATTTGTTTCCATTCCCAAGAAAGGTGATCCAATTAAATGTGAAACCTATCAAACAATATCATTATTATCACATGTAAGTTCAATACCACTGAAGATCACTAAAAAAAATGCATAGAACAGTACATAGATAGGGAACTGCCTGAAATCCAAGCAGTATTTAGAAGAGGTCATGGCACCGGGGATATCATTGCTGATGTCAAATGGATTTTGGCTGAAAGTAAGGAATACTAGAAGAATGTCTATTTGTGCTTTATTGACTATGTAAAGGAATTTGTGTGGATCATAACAAGTTGTGACTAACATTGAGAAGAATGGGAATCTCAGAGCACTTAATTCTGTTCATGAGGAACCAATACCTGGGCCAGGAGGCTGTTATGTGAACAGAACAGAGGAGCATTGCATGGTTTAAAATTGAGAAGGGCATGTTCTACGGATGAATTCTCTTTCCATACCTATTTAGTTGGTATGTTGAGCAAGTTTTCTGAGAAGCTAGACTCTGTGTGTGACATCAGGATTGCAGGGAGATTCATCAATAACCTGTGTTATACAGATGGCACAACCTTGCTTGCTGAAAGTGAGGAGGACTTGAAGCACGTGTTGCCAAGGATGAAGGAATGCAACCTTCCATATAGGTTGCATCTTCAATGTCAAGAAAGCAAGGATTCTTATAGGAACCTTCCTAGAAAATAAACTTGTTTTCTTTTGAACTTTCCCTCTAGGAAGACTTCAGAAAGATTGAACCTGTAAGCTGTTTGTAGTTAGAAAATTCTTCAGGAGTTTGTATGGGAAGTGGAATGCTACCAAATAGGCAACATCACAAAAGGTGGAAAAGGTATTGAAACAGTCAACAGCTTCATCTTGTTTGGATCCACATCTTATACCTTTGGTACCAGTCAGGAAATAAGGAGACACACTGCACTGGGAAACTTTACAGGTAGGGACCTCTCCAAATTATTGAGGTGTAATGATGTCAGTTTGAGGACTAAGGTGCATCTGATTCAGTTCATAATCTTTCTTATCACTTGCTTTACATCTGAGAGCTGGACAGTGAATAGGAGGACAGAAAAAAAATTGCTGCCTTTGAGCTGTGGTGTTGGGGAAGAGCACTGAACATCCCATCGATGGCCAAGAGAACAAACGGATATGTTGTGGAGAGGGTTACACTTGGAGTGCTCTTTGAAGGCAAGAATGATGAAGCTTCACCTCACAAACTTTGGCTATTCTTTGGAGAAGGATATTTTGCTCGAAATGGCAGAGGATTGGTGAAGGAGAGAAAAACCCTCAACCACGTGGATAGACACTGCTACGGGCTCTCTTGTGTGTCAAGAGGTGTGAGAATGGGACAGGATAGAAAAGCATTCAGATCCTTTTTGTTCATAGTGTTCATAGTGTCACTCTCAGTTGTACTCAACTCAATGGCACCTAACAGCAACAATCCTGGGGTGAGATGGTATCTCATTGTGGTTTTGATTTGCATCTTTCTTATTGCCATTGATTTTGAGCATTTCTTCATATATCTGTTGGCCATCCAAATGTCTTCCTTTGTGAAAAGTCCTTCCTTGTCTTTTTCTCATTTTGTAGTTGTGTTGTCAGTCTTTTTCTTGGAGAAGCCCTGCAGGATTCTGTGAACTTTTGTTATGAGACCCTTGTCAGAAATGGTATTGCCAAATGTTTTTTTCCCGGTCAGTAGATGTTCTTTTCACTCTGTTGGAAAATGTTTTTGATGTGCACAGGGATTTAATCTTTAGGAGGTTCCATTCGTCAATTTTATCCTCTCCAGATTGTGCATTTCTGGCTGTATTTGGTTGTCTCTTTATACCATAGACCAGGCCATCTATGCTTGATCCCAGTTTGTCCCTGATGAACTTTATGGTTTTAGACGTTACTCCCAGGTCTCTGATCCACCTTGAGTTGATTTTTGTGTATGGTGTGAGATGTGGATCCTTTTTCAGCTTTTTGCAGATTGTAGTCCAGTTTTTCCCAGCACCGTTTGTTGAAGAGGAGGTCATTTTCCAATTTGATATCTTTGATTTTCTTGTCGAATATCAGTTGACCACAGAGAAGTGCTATACCTCCCACTTAATTTTTCTTTTTCGGAAATGCTTTACATTCAAAGTTCCATTTATTCTTAAAAAGAGTTTATGAAATTAAATTTAGCTAGTGAGATGTATTTGTGAAAAATCATAGAGATAGTTGATCACCTCTGACATTTGCACTATGTATGTTATTGAACACCAAACACCTGCAACACAAATATTCTCCGGTGGTACAACCAAAAAAATATTTACTAAAAATTCTGCCACTGATTATCATCTTTAAGCTAATGGGACGTATATTAAGTTCTGTGTAGAAATAGTCTCCTCCAATAGGTTTTTGGCTCTAAAGAGTAAGTGTTGCTTGGTGTCTTTGGCAGCCTCTGGGGAGTCTTGCTGCTGGCAACTGAAATGCTCAGAGCTTGCCAAATGGAAACCACTGTGTACTGCACAGCTGTCCAGTGTCAGGCATTTGTGTGCCAAGGAAATAGGAACCTTCCTAGAAAATAAACTTGTTTTCTTTTGAACTTTCCCTCTAGGAAGACTTCAGAAAGATTGAACCTGTAAGCTGTTTGTAGTTAGAAAATTCTCCAGGAGTTTGTATGGGAAGTGGAATGCTACCAATTCATGTATAAATCAAAGAGTGAATTAGGCACTATTTATACTCTACAAAAAGGGAGCTCTGGTGGCCTCGTCTACAGCAAGTTGGACTCTTAGCTCAAAGGCCGTTCTTCTCTGGGGTCCAAGTCTATCAGTCCCCAGCAGAAAGATGGGCAATCTTCTCCCACTGATTTATGACCCTGGAAGCTTGGTGGAGTGTCAGCTATGAGTCAACAGTTAATAGATAACAATTAGTCTGAATTGAGTAAAGTACACAAGAGCCTAGTAGCATAGTGGGCTATGTGTGATGCTGATTACTTCAGTGGTTCAAGCCCACCAGCTGCTTCATGGGAGAAAGCTGAAGCTGCCTTCTCTTACGAAGATTTTCTATTTGGAAAATATGCAGGCAGTTTACTTTGTCTTACAGGGTTGTTCTGCATCAGAATTGACTTGAGGCAGTGACTTTTGTTTTGTGTTTTTGTTTCTTTGCAGTCAACCTAATGACTGGTTTTTCAGCCTCAGCAATATGTACATTTTAGATTTATTGTAGAGGACTTTTCTGTATATTGCAGAGTCTTTAGCAGCATAGAATGAAAAACAAACAAACTAAGCTCATTACATTCAAGTCAATGTCAACCCATATTTGAACCTTCAGCTGGTTTTCAGAGATTATAAATCACATGGGAGGAGTTTGCGTCTCTTTCTCCAGTGGAGCGGCTGGTGGATTCAAGTCACCTGCCTTTGGGTTGGCAGGACAGCGCCTTACCCACTAGGTCATTGGAGCTTCCAAGATGCTAGAAGACCCTCCCTTGTGAGGATAAGAAAATGTCTCCAGTTAGTACTAAGTGCTCGCTGGAGAGCACAGTCACTCCCAGTTGGGAAACATTATTTTGGATATAGGTATTTGGACAAATAGGGATATAAATCAATATGTTAAAGACAGATTTTTAAAATCTGTTTTAAAGATTGATTCTTTCCAACATTTAAATCCAAACTAAAAAACTGATTCCCAGTACAGTTATTGATGTTATGTGCTATCAAGTCACCTGCAACTCATAGTGACCTCATAGTACAACAGCCCTAAACCCTGTTCCATCCTGTGGCAATCTTCTTGTCTCTGACACACCTTCGCCCGTTACCCCAGTCACTGAATCAGTCCATCTTGTAGAGGGTCTTTCTCTCCTGCACTGTGACTATCCCTCCTCCCAAACATGACATCCCTTTCTAAGGACTGGGCCTGCCTTGTAACATGTCCAGAATATGTCGGATGAAGCTTCAGAATCCTTGCCTGCAAGGAACAGCCTGGTTTAACCATTTTCAGGATGAACTTGTTCATTCTCTTTGAAGTCTATGGTATTTTCAATACTCTTCTCCAATGCCACAGCTCAAACACATCAACTTGCCTTCTGTCATCTCTAGTCATTGTCCAGCTCTCTGATGCACAACAAGTGATTACGGAGACCATGGCCTGTATCAGGTGCACATTAGTCTCCAGAGAGACATCTTTGCTCTTCAGTACTTTAGAGAGGTCCCTAACAGCAGACTTTCCCATCACAATACATCTTTTAATTTCCTGGCTGTTGGTGCCAAGAGTGTTGATTGTGGAGCCAAGCAAACTACAAACTCTTTACAATCTTAATCCCTTCACCATCCGTCACCATGTTGCCAATTGGTCCAGAGGTGAGAATCTTTATGTTCTTGATATTGAGCTTCAATCCATATTGAAGGCTGCAGTCCTTGATTTTCTGCAGTAAGCGCTTCAGATCCTACTCAGTTTCAGCAAGCAGCGTTGTGTCATCTGCATAACGCAGATTGTTGATGAGTCTTTCTCCAATCTGGATGCCACATTTCTCATCATAGAGCCAGTAAGTCTGAATAGGTTGAAAGCAAATATCTTCCTTTTTATTAGATGAGATGCCCAACAATGAAAATCTGTAGATTTAAAGAGCTTGTTAAGATGTATTTTGTCAAATGGAAAGTGCTATTTTAATAACTCATTGTTATTCTTAGCATGGGTATTTTATTTTAGAAAACTGGATAATTAGCATTTTGACTTATCACTTTCTCTCCATGAATACAAATAATTTGATAGAAAGACAGCCTAGAGAGACTTCATTAAATAATGGGTCTAATCAGCCTGAGACTAGAGTAAATTAAAGGTTGGACTTTCAGCTTGAGAATTTGTGACTGATGGCAATGCCATCTCATTCTTCCAGGTTATTTTTGTTGATCAATCTAATGTTGCAGCCAAAAACCAGAACACAGGTCAATGAACCTGAAATGAAAACCAAAACTCAAGTTGGAAAGTTATACACTTCACTGCATTTAACTTCCTGCACAATAATTGGAAGAACATATTCAAAACAAAGCTTCAAGTCCGATAGTGTTTATACTTAGCTGCTTCAATTTCTAGATAATGGCATGTTATTAATGTTGAAGTCATAGAGAGTTTTCCGGGAAAATGTTATCAGCCTGGACTTACTCCCTTGACATCAACATTTTACCCTTAAAATCTTACTTTTTTTTAAAGACTACAAATAATACTTTATATTTTTAGAATGGTCTTTATAAATTCCAGAGAGGATATTTATTTTGAAATAATTTATTTTTCTTATTTCTAATGTAATCTTCCCTTTGCTTTCTAAAGAACAAAGTGCAGTACTGTGTCTGGGCAGTGATTTAGAACTGTCTTTTGTCACTCAGAAGAGACAGATAGCCACTTAGTGGAATTTTCCAGACCTTGGTTGTCTTTTGAAGCCTGTAGTGCAGTCTTAAGAAAAGATAATGATTGTTACTTAGTATTTGCTCTGTGAGGTACTGGGAGAATTTAAAAGGAGAAGTTATTCTCATTAAGAGATGGAAGAATGATTTTGTTCACCATTTGCACTCTCCATTCAGGACCCAACGCACATACAAGCTTTCACTCCTTGTGTTCTCAAGCTGCATCTGACATTTTCCCTCCTGAGGTTTTCCAAGTAGCATTTTTCTACCAAGCAGACGTGTATGAAGGGGAAAAAATTAAGATAACACATATAGGATGTGTTCTGAAACATGTTTAACTTTATTACTCACATCTAAAAGAAAACAACAAACAGCCAAAATGAAATCAGCACGGTTTTATAAGCCCTGAAGGGAATCTTTACATAATACAATGCAGAAAGTTAGTAAGGCGCATTCCCCTTTGTAAAATGTGTATGTGGGCTGTAGTTGTTCTCTACTAATCTCTAAGAAAGGTAAACCCTGGTAACTAAACAATCTTTAATGTGCTGCATGCATGATGATTGTAAGGAGAGAAGCTTGGAGGAACCAGAAGAGAGAACTTGTTGCAAAGAAATAGAGATTTAAGAGTCTGGGTATGCCCTTGGGGGAAATGAAGATTTTGGAGACAAGAGCTGTAATCCATTTCCTTGAGATGTCCTTAGCAAAGCTGACTTTTATAACTAATACTTTATGAAGTAGTGTATTAGTTTTCCTTTGGCTGCTGTAACAAAGTAGGTACTACTAGCTAGCTGCCTTAAAACAACAGAAATTTATTTTTTCACAGTCTAGAAGCTCAAAAACTCTAACTGAAATTCACTGTCATTGAATCAGTTCTGACTCATAACAATCCTTTTCTTGGAGTCCAAGGCTGTAAATCTTCATGAGAAGAGACTGCCCAGTTTTCTCCTGAAAGATCAGCTGGTAGATTTAAACTGTCAGAATCACGTGACCTTTGGTTGGCAGTGCAATATACTGTGATAGCTTTTTGTTTTGCAGACTTTTGTTGTGTACCTTCAAATTGGAACTGACTCTTACCTGACTCTCCAACAGGTTATCAGAGGCGGTAAATCGTATGGAAAGTGAGCGTCCATCTTTCTCCCTGTGGGACAGTTTGTGGATCAAACTGTGGACCTTTGAGTTGGTGGTGCAGTTCCTTACCAATGAGCCACCAGTGCTTCGAATTGTTTTGCAGACTAGTAGCATGTCAGGTGTCAATGAGGCAGCAAATAGAGGGATGTTTGTCCAAGCCAAGGAACACCACCAAAAATGAGCACAAGACAGGATGCAGCTCTCCCCAGAATCTCAGAGAGTGCATGGGCTTCTTAACAGCTTAATTTCAGACATTTGTTCTGCAATCAAGTTGTTAGTAAAGCCGTACACCCTCTGAGACTCTGGGGGAGAACTGCATCTTGTCTCGTCCTCATTTCTGGTGGTGTCCCTTTTCTTGCTTTTCTTTCAGGACCATTACTTTCTTTGCTGCCCCATTGTCACTGACATTCTTCCTTCTGTGTCTCTTTTTCTCTTCTTCTCTTCTTATAAGGATATAAGTCATAGTCAGTAATTGATACAAAAGCAAGCAAGTACATAGTGGCATAGAGGAATTTGAATAAAGCCTGAAGATAAAGTAGATGCACAGTCCTTTCCACCCCCCCCCTTTCACTTTACTCCCTTAACCAAAGTTTCTATATTGAATTATAATATATCAGAAGATTATTTATTTTTATTGCAAATACTTTCAAGTTTAATGTATCATTCATTATCTTGATCATTAGACTATATATTTCAGATATGCAGCCACAGATAGGAGCCCAGATGTGAGGCCAAAACTCTCCTGATCATGTATGTGTGTCTTAGTCTCCACATTCGAACTGCACACTCCCAATGCTCAGACTTTCTTCTGTCTCCTCCTTGTGGGTGTTGCCTGCTAGTAAAACTTGCTGTGAAGTGAAACAAAAATAAAGATTATTATCATAATCAAAAAGAAGACAGAATAATTGATGCATTCCAACTGTGGTGTTGGCAGACGTACAGAATGCACCGTAAACTGCCAAAAGAATGAACAAAAGTGTCCTACTAGGAACATAACCAGAATGTTCCTTAAAAGCAAGAATGATGAGACTTTGACTCCATTTCTTCAGAAAGCTAAATTAGAAAGGGATATTATGTTGAGTAAAGTAGAAGGTCATGGTGGTTGTTGTTGTTATGTACCATCAAATTGTATGAGACTTATAGTGATCCTATGTACAAGAGCTCTAAACCCTGCTTTATCCTGTGCCAATCTCATTGTCTCTGACACATCTACTCCCATTACCCCAATCACTAAATCAATCCATCTCATTGAGAGTCATCCTCTCCTGCACCGTCCCTCCACTCTCCTAAACATGATGTCCCTCTCCAAGGACTGGTCCCTCCTTACAACATACCCAAAGTATGACAGACAAAGCTTCAGAATCTTTGCCTCCAAGGAGCAGCCCGGCTTTACCCTCTCCAGTACAAACCTATTTGTTCTTTTAGCAGTCCATGGTATATGCAACACTGTTCTCTAGCACCACAACTCAAAGGCATCAATTCTTTTTCTATTCACTGTTTAGCTCTCTGATGCATAGCACACAGTTGAAAAGACTATAGCCTAGATCAGGTGCACCTTAGTCTCCAGCCTGACGTCATTGCTCTTCAGTACTCTGGAGAGGTCCCTGACAGCTGACTTTCCCAGTGCAATTCATCTCTTGATTTCCTGGCTGCTGGTACCAAAAGTCTTTAAATGAAATTCATTGCTACGTAACCATGGACTCTGGAATAATAATTTTGAAGCTGACACAGGACCAGACAACATTTTGTTTTGTTAAGCATGAAGTCACCATGCGTATGAGCTCAGTTGAGGAAACTACAACAACTAGATGCTGTGTTCAGAGTAAGTTCTACTGCTAACCAAAACCTGAGCATCTCTTGCCATTCAGATCCACCGACAGGTCTTCAAGAGAAGGATGGGCGACCTCCATTTTCAATCTTGCAAACCCAATAGAGGGTTAGCCTGCTTGGGAGCTGGTTCCATATGCATGTGTGTGTGTGTGTAAATATACACACACATATACATGCACACACACATACATAGATATATAGATATAACGATAATTGGTCTGATTTAACTTAAAGGCTTATTTTTCAAGCTTTAAAACTTAGAAAGTTACAATGCCCCATGCTTGAGAGTGACCACTATTATGTTTTGTCAGAACTTTCCATTATGCTTCCTAAATTTGAACTGTATATATATTAGGGAGAAGACATTAAATAAAGTCCCCTAATAGATCTCAAATCTACTTTTAAAACTATGGCTAACCCCCCACCCCCACCCCATGTTCCTAATAAAGCATTTGGTTCAGTCATTCCCTGAATAATTGTTTGTTCAATGTTGTCTTTGGAGGCCTGAGTGGGGTCTTTAGTTTGTCTAGTCTCTTCAGTGTGAAGTGCTCGAAGGGTGGTAATTTTCTGTTTTAGTTAATTGCAGTATTTTACATGGTTGCAGGGACTGAGCATTTTAGAATGCCACTTCACTACAGCATTAAAAATACTGTGGGCTCAGTAATTTCATTTACTGGGTCAATAACCCATAGTATCTGGGAAAAGATTTAAAACCATTTAAAATAATTATTCAAACAAGAAAGGGATTTCAAACAATAATTACCATAGCAGCTAAAGAATGAAACGTTCTAAAGCGAATGCAAATGTATTTCAATCTTTGTATTTTATTTATGTAACTCAAAGATTTTAGCTCTTCCAGCATTATGTCACAAGATTTTATACACCAAATTGATCTCACCAATCATCTACTTTCTAGAACCCATGAATTGTTGTTTTAAATATTTTTTTTTTTTTTTTTTAAAAGGCCTTTTTTTTAAACCTTTTGGTTTGTTTTTCATAGTTCATTTTTAAAAGGTGTTCACCTTTCTTAAAGCATTCACACATTGTTGTACATTGGATTTCTTTCGTCTGTAGTTTTTGTTGCTGATCCAGTGTCTCTGATTTTATATATTTACTTTGCAGCTGGCTACCGTTTAACTCTCATGTTGTAACTTTCATATTGTTGTTGTTGCTATGACCTTCCAGAGGGTTCTCAGAGGCAGTAAATCACAGAAGAATTACTTGCCTATCCTTCTCCCATGAAACAACCTTGAATCCAAATGACATACCTCCTTTGCTATTGCAGCACAGCTTTTTACAACTAGGCCACCACAGCTCCCTCATATTAGTTATAATAATTTTTCACTACTTAGTCCTGTTCACAATTGCATGCTCTGTGTCAGAGAGCTGGAAAACGACTAGGGATGATAGAAAGAGAATTGATGCCTTCCAGCTGTGGTGCTGGAGAAGAGTGTTGAATATACTGTGGACTGCTAGAAGAACAAACAGGATCATTCTTGAGAGGGTGAAACCAGGCTGCTCCTTCGAGGCAAGGATTCTGAAGCTTCATCTGACAGACTTTGGACATGTTCTAAGGAGGGACTGGTCCTTGGAGAGGGACATCATATTTGGGAGATTGGAGTGACAGCGCAGGAAAGGAAGACCCTTGATGAGATGGATCGATTCAGTGATTGGGATAATGGGACTAGGTGTGTCGGAGATGGTGAGGTTGGCACAGGATAGAGCAGGGTTTAGGGCTCTTGTATGTAGGGTCGCTAACAGTCAAAAGCTACTCGATGGTACGTAATAACAAAAAACAGTCCTGTTTTCCAGGAAGGCTATCTTATCATCTGCAATGTTATTGTATTGACAAGAACATCCAGAAAACATGAAATATATTAGGGGTTATAGCAGTCATTGTCTTTGTTCCCAGTCCTAATAAGTATATGGCTAGTGCAGCATTTTAAAATTGCGCTATAAACCATTACCACAATTAGCTCATGAGATGCTAGTTTCCTGCATGAAAAAAAAGGGGACAGGGATAGAGTAAAATTTTCAGATAACTTCCTCCAACTTTAACAATGAGACCAATTTCCTTAATTAGTCACTTTTTCTAGGGTTTTATGTTTAACATGCATTGACCATATCCAAGTTGTTGTTACATGCCCACAACACAACTACTATTCATAGTGATCCTAACAGAACTGAACCTTGTTTTATCCTGCAACATCTTCAAGATCTCTGATGAGCTTATGCCTATTGTTATATTCACGCTGTCAGTCAATATTGTACAAGGTCCTCCCCTCTTGTGTTGACCTTTCACCTTTCTCTACATGATTTCTCTTTCCAGGGACTGGCCGTGTCCCCTCCTAGTAACATGCTCACAGTCTGTGAGATGAAGTTTCACCATATTTATCTTTGAAGAGCACCCTGCTTGTACTTTCTCTAGGACAGACTTGTTTGTTCTTTTGGCAGGCCAGGGTACATTGAAAACTTTTCTCCAACACCACAGTTCAAAGACATAGATCCTTCTTTGGTCATCTTTTTTCACAGAAAACATAGACAATATTTCTCAATTCATTTGAAGACTTATTAACACTTTATAAGACAATACTTCCATATTGTTCTCACAAGTCAGTGTTAAGTGTGACATAAGTCTTGGTTTCAATTGGCCACTCTTTCACATAAGAAAGTGTCCTAGCTTACTAGAATTGTCATATAAATACTACCTTTCACTGTGTGTTCCTTTGTATCTGGTTTTGTTCAATGAAAAATTTTTTTATGATTCTTCTCTGTTGCTCATTTATTTTCCATGCTGGATACTTTTCCCTTTTATGAATACACTGATGAAAATCTGTGGATTTTTCCCCAAATTGAGAGCCCTATAAACAGTGCAGCTATAAATACTGTATGTTTTCTACAAATAACATGTGCATTTTAAGGTTTTTTAAAACCATCAAAGCCTCTTTTGCATTACTTTCCTACCTATACTCCATGTTCCACATTCATGTGTGTGAGTGATATTTATGAGTCTGAACTATAAGTGAAAAATAGGATTATTGAATGTGTAGTATGATGTATAATTATACATACAAATGAACTTATTTATTTAGCTGAGAGTAGAATTCTTGAGTAATGTTGTTTTGTACCATTGACAGAACCAAATCATAGATGATTCTCTAGGCAGTTTTAAGAGGCACTGCAATTTTACCCATCTTTTTCCCATAAAGTATTTGTTGGATTTGAACTACATACCTTTGGGTTGAGAGTACAATTTCTTACCACTATGCTACCAGAGCTCTCATAGGAGCGATTGTTATTGGAGTGTATGATAGAGTTGGAATCGACCCATAGCTGACTCTCCAGCAAGATTTCAGAGGCAGTTAATCACATAGGAGATTGCTCATCCTTCTCCCTCAGAGAAGTTATTGACCTCAAACCACGTGCCTTTAGGACTGAAGCACAGCTTCTTGCCACTAGGCCACCAGATCATGTACCAGATTTCATAGATATATATAAATATATGTACCTTTTACATATACACGTGTCCCACATTACCCTATTACATATGCATGTAATAGGGTGCATGCAGTTTTGCAGTTTTCTTACTTTTACTTTTCAGTCACCAATTATTACCATATTATCTTGATTCATTTTAGGCTGCAGAAGTTAGTCAAAATCTACACTGTCTTCATCATTGACTTTAGTGGTTGTGAGTAAATTTGAATGATAGCTTTTTATGTTAACTGGTCTTCTTTGCTGTCTAGTCAGAACCAACTCAGAGCTGACCCTTCCTGGGTTTTTATGCACCTTAAATGGCACAGAAGGAGAGTGCTCATCTTTTTCCAAAAGAGCAACTGGTGGATTAAAAAAACACCAGAGAGCCATGCCTTTTAGCTAGCAGTGTAGCTTTCTACAGACTATGCCACAGAAGTTCCCTTGGAGGCGTTTGATATTATCTTCGTACTGATAGTGCTGTCTTTTAGAAAAATATTGAAAAAAAATTATGATGGATCTGATACTGTTCCCTTTCAGTTTGTCATTCCCTGCATAGTTGTTATTTTTAAATACTGTCAAGTACAACTCATAGCAACTCTATGAACAACAGACCTGAACCCTGTCCTGTTCTGTGTCATTTTCACAATCTCTGACATACACATTGTTGTAGTCACTGTGTCAATCTAGCGTGTTGAGGGTTTTCCTCTTTTTTGGCTACTTTCCACCTTTCCAAGTAGGATGACTCTCTTCAAGAAATAACTTCCCCTAGGAACCTGCCCAAAGTATATGAGATGAAACTATTGTTTATGCCTCTAAGGAATACTCTGCCTTTATGTTCTCTAAGACATACCTGTTTGTTCTTTTGGCATTTCATAGGCTAGTAATAAATAAATAAATGACCTGAATAAAGTATATCCTAGTCCTTAAGCTGATATCATTGCTCCTCAACAACTTGGAGAGTTCCCCTAATGCAGACTTTCCCTGTGCAATATGTCTCCTGATCGCCTGACTGCTAGTACTAAGGGTGTTGATTGTCCATTCAAGTAAAATGAAGTCATTGACAGTTTCAGTTTTGCTGCAGAAGATTAGAAAACACAGTCTTAAATATGAAGTACATCTCTAAGTCAAGAAAGCAAAAATTTTCTCCTCTGAACAAATACAAATATCATGACAGATGGAGTACAGATTAAAATGTCCCTACAGGATAGACAGTATGATTATAAAGTTAAAAATGACCAATGTCAGTACATTTCTGGTCAGTAATGCCTAGGTTATGAATATTTTATCAATAAGGCAAGATGTATATCAGGATTATATGCTGTCATCATACCTTTTATTCTATATGCAAAAATGTCAGCCTGGAGACTAAGTACGCCTGATCCAGGCCATAGTCTTTGCAATTACTTGCTCTGCATAAAAAAGCTGGACAATGAATAGGGATGATAGAAGGAAAATTGATGCCTTTGCGGTGTTGTGCTAGAGAAGAATATTAAATATACTCTGGACTGCTTGGAGAACAAAGAAGTTCGTCCTAGAGAGGCTGAGACCAGGCTACTCCTTGGAGGCAAGGATTCTGAAACTTTGTCTGACATACTTTGAACATGTTGACAGGCAGGACCAGTCCTTGGAGAGGGAAGTCATGGTTGGGAGGGTAGAGGGACAGTGCAAGAGAGGAAGACCCTCAATGAGATGGGTTGATACAGTGACTGGGGTAATGGGGGTCGGTGTGTCAGAAACAATAAGATTGGCACAAGATAGAGCAGGGTTTAGGGCTGTTGTACATAGGTTCACTATGAGTCACAGGTGACTTGAAGGGATATAACAACATAAAAACAACATGCTAGCATATAATTCAACAACCTTGTCTGTATTAAAAAGAATGCTACATTGAGATTAGACTAAAATTTAGTAAGAACTTACTATATACAGATACTTAATGACTGACGCAGTTGACTATATCAATGGGCTTAAGTAAGTAAAAAAATTATGAGGATGACACAGAATAGGACAAGGTTCAGATTTGTTGTTCATCGGGTCATCATGAAACATTTGACTCATTGGCACCCAACAACAACATATACAGACCACATAAAAGGTTATGCTCACTTAAAGTGAAGAAGACTTGAAGCACTTAGTAACGAAACGTATATCCTGCAGTATGGATTACATTTTAATATAAAAAAAAACCCAAATTATCAAAATTTGACCAATAAGTAACTAAATAATAGAGAAAGAGAAATTTTCAAGAATTTTATTTTACTCAGTCACAATCAACGCCAATAGAAACAGCAACTTAAAAAGAAAAAATCAGCGATGCATTTTACTGGGCTAACCTACTGCACCAATCTTGATCTGTGATATGCAGATGACACAACCCTGCTTGCTGAAACTGTGTAGAACCAGAAACGCTTGCTGCAGAGGTTGAAGGACTCCAGCCTCCAATATGGATTGAGGCTCCAATATGGATTTATGCTCAATGTCAAGAAGACAAAGATTCTCACCACTGGGCCATTTGACAGCATCAGGATGCATGATGAAGAGATTGAGATTGTTCACAGCTTTAGTTTGCTTGGCTCCACAGTCAACACTCTCGGCACCAGGAGCCAGTAAATTAAAAGACGTATTGCCATGGGAAAGTCTGCTGTTAGGGGCCTCTCCAAAGTACTGAAGAGCAGTGGTGTCTCTCTGGAGACTAAGGTGTATCTGATACAGGCCATGGTCTTTGCTATCATTTGTTATGCATCAGAGAGTTGGACAATTACTAAGGAGGATAGAAGGAGAATTAATGCCTTTGAGCTTTGGTGCTGGAGAAGAGTATTGAGGGTACCATGTACTGCTAGGAAAACAAACAGATTCATCCTGAAAAGGGTTAAACCGGGCTGCTCCTTGGAGGCAAGGATTCTGAGGCTCCCTCTAACATACTCTGGACATGTTTTAAGGAGGGACCGGTCCTTGGAGAGGGACATCATGCTTGGTAGGGTGGAGGGACAGTGTAGGAGGGGAAGGCCCTCTCTGAGGTGGATTGAGTCAGTGACTAGGGTAGTCAGGGTGGGTGTATCGGAGACGGTTTGATTGGCACAGGACAGAGCAGAGTTTAGAGCTGTTGTACATAGGGTCACTATGAGTCGCAAGCGACTCGACTGCACATAACAACAACAACAAAAACCTACTGAAAAGGACCCCTTAAAATTGCTAATGAGCAATGATGTAACTTTGAGGACTAAGCTACAATTGACCTAACCCATGGTATTTTTCAGTCACTTAATATGCAAATGAAAGACTTTAGCAATGAATAAGCACAACCAAAGAATTGATGCCTTTGAGTTGTGGTGTTGGTGAAGAATGTTGAGCATGTTTAGGCTGCCAAAAGGACAAACAAATCTAAAGAAATTCAGTCAACACAGTCTTAGGTACAAGGATCATGAGATTTTATCTCCCAGACTCTGAGGATACTATCAGGAGTGGTCAGTCTCTGAAGAAAGGCTTCATGCTTGTGCAAATAGAGGGTCTTCAAAACTGGAACTTCTAATGGGAAGGGTTGATAACAGTGGCCACAACAATATACTCAAGCACAGGAGTGATTGTAAATCCTAATAGACCAGGTGGTTGATTATTTTACATAAACATAGTATGAATTTGAACTGATTGCTTGGTTCCTAATAACAGCAATATAAACCTTATATATTCACCAGGTAGGGTATGAGACTTCTGGTTGCTGTAAATTCTTTTTAACAGTTAGTATGCCAGACTTTTTCATTTCAAGTAACCTGTTAGATGTGCAGTGGCATCTCCTTGGAGTTTTAATTAACATCGCCTGAATACTAATGAGAAACAGTTTTCTTATGCTTATTGGCCATTCGGATTTCCACTTTCACAGAATGAATAATCCTTTGCCCATTTTCCTTTTTCTTTGGCTGGCTTTCATTAATGACTTGTAGAGTAGAAATTTGTTTTGCATTTTATATTTTAACTCTTTCTCAGATGCATGCATGAAAATTTATTTTCCTTCACCAGAGTTTGCCTTACAATGCCATCGTGTCGCTGTGGTTTGGTGGTGGTGGTAGTAGTCTTGTTGAGTTGGTACGGCTTAAAGTGACCCTATGAACAACAGATCTGAATCTCGTGCTATCCAGTACCATCCTCATAATCTCTGTCATAGTCATTATTATCATTTCAACTTCCTGAGAGTCTTCTTCTCCATCAGTGTCCCTCCACCTTTTTCAAGTATGGTATGGTTTTCTAAGGAATGGCCTCTCTTAACAGCGTGCCCAAAATATGTGAGGTGAAGTCTTGCCATCCTTGCTTCTAAGGAGTACTTTCTCCAAGATGTATTTGATTTATTGGCAGTCCATGAAATAAATATTTGGTACTCTTGTCCAACACTACAGCTCAAAGGCATCAGTTATTGCTCTGTCATCTGCATTTATTTTTCAACTTACAGATACATAGAAAGTGAACGAAAAGATCATAGCTTGAATCAGGTGCATCTGACTCTTTAAACTGACACCATCACTCCTTTGCACTTTGAGACACCTTTGACAGCAGACTTTCCCAATGCTACGTATCTTCTTATTCCTTGGTTGATGATATCAAGGATTGATTGTGGATCGAAGTTAGAGTAAATCTTTAACAACCTCAATTTTTTCTTCATCTATCATGCTTTTGGGCATATTGGCTCAACACTAAGGATTTTTGTTTTCTTGATGTTGAGATGTAATCAGCAGCTCTGTGGGAGAAAGATGGGCAATCCCCTCCTGATTGATTAACTGTCTGTGAAAACACTTGGTAAGGTCAGCTATGGTTGGTTCCAACTTGATGGTACACTATATTGACAGTCTTTGAGCTTCTGCAGCAAACGTTTCAAGGCCTCCTAGCTTCCAGCAAATCCTTCTTATTTCGTAACAAGGAATTGTGCTTCCACCCTAACATCACATGCCGCTGAATTCACCAGCTGCTCTTTGGGAGAAGGATGGGTAATCTCCTCCCAGTCTCTGAAAACAGTTGGAACCATGAGACCTTCTGACAGCACAGATATTTTAAATTTTAATGTAACTTAGTTATTTGATTTTCTAAATTTTAACTTTTTTGCTTTTCATTAGTGCTTCCACATTTTTTTATGAGTTAATGACAATTTTTTGTTTTTGCTTCTTAAGGTTTCATGATCTTATTTCTGTCTTAGGTTTATAGTTCATTCAGAAATTATTTTGAATGTTTTAAGTAAAAGTCCAGTTTGAGGGGAGCTCTGGTGGCTTAGTGGCAAGAAGCTGCACTGCAATCCCAGAGGTGCACGGTTCAAATCCACCAGATGCTCTGCCGAGGAAGGAGGGACAATCTCCTCCGGTACCAGTCAGATCTGATTTGACGGTACACGCACACAAAAATAATAAAATTTTTTAAAAAAAGTAAAAGTCCAGTTTGACAGAAAACAATTAAAACCAAGCCTGAGGGCCGCAGATTAAAATCACCCACCTTTAGCATACATTCTATTTTACATTATTTTTGTTTAATGGATTTGTTTACAAAATTGATATACATTGTGTTTCATACTATTCTTCATTTACATATGTTTCATACAATTATTCTCATACATTGTATTTTATAAAATCAATCACTATTGGACCTTGTCCATTATTATCTTTTATCCCAGGTCTTTCCCATTTGCTTCCCCTCTTCCCTCCACCCACCAAACTTGACAGCCCTGTGGTTTCATCCCTACCTATCCTCACCCACTCATTCCTTCTTCTTCCCCCTCCTTAAGTTCCAGTACATATTTTACTAGTTATCCTTATTTTTTTTTTTTTTACAATAATGGTCTCATGCAGTGTTTGTCCTTATGAGACTGCGTTCATTCATTCAACATAATACTCTCCAGTGTCTCCCAAGTTACATAGTATTTTCAAAATTGTTGCTTCTGAGTGCTGTGTAGTATTCCATTGTGTGAATGTACCACACTTTCTCAATCCCTTCAGTTGTGTTTAGGCATTTGGTTTGTTTCCACGTTCTTCCATTGGTGAATACTGCTTCTATGAATATTTGTGTATAAATCTCTGTTTGTCTCTCAGTTCTAATTTCCTTGGTGTATATTCCTAGTAGTAGAGTAGCTAGATCATAAGGAATTTCTATGTTCAGCTTTTTGAGATAACCCTAAACTGTTTTTCAGAGTGTTTGTACCATTTTACAATCTCACCAACACTGTGTGAGAGTTACTATCTCTCCACATCCTCTCCAACATTTATTGCTTGCCAGTGCTGCTGGAGTGCGATGACATTTCAATGTGGTTTTGATTTGCATCTCTCTTATTGCCTATGATTTTGAGCATGCCCATTGGCCATCTGAATGACTTCCTCAGTGAAAAGTCTCCATGTTTCTTGGCCAATTTTTAACTGGGTTATCCGGTTTTTATCTTAGGGAGGCCCAGGGGTATTCTGTAAACTTTTGTTATGATACCCTTGCCTGTGATGGTATTGCCAAATACTTATTCCTAGTCAATAGTTTTCTTTTCACTCTATTGGAAAAGTCTTTGATGTGCACAGAAATATAGTCATTAGAAGGTTCATCCCTTTTAATCTCTCCTTTTTATATATCTCTGACTGTAGTTGACAGCCTCTTCATACCTTTGTTCATAATTACTTTCTAACTAGAACTGTCAGTACACCAACTGTCACAGTCCCCAGCCCTGGATCAAGTTGGGTAGCTTCTTTCTTCATTCCTGCTTTGATACTTCAGAAAATCATTGGAGGAAATGAACAGCCCTGCCATGGATTCACAACAAATCTATAGTTTCTGAATTCCAATGAAGGGCCTATTGGTAATCATTGGCCCTTAGTCAGTTTTATCCTTTCAAATATTACCTTTATGACAGGGTCCTCTGTCTCCTGAAATACTCTCAAGCCTACCTATAAATATCTCCCCTCTCTCAATTATTAACTCAGTAGTCTACTTTTTTAGAAATTTCAGAGAATCTGGAGGAAAACTTAGGCTGTAGCCAAGTGCTAATTGAGGAATAAACCGTCAAATACTTATATGCAAATTCAAATTAAAGCTAAAGCAGGTTAAATAATATCCACAGGAATAAAAATTTGACCTTGAGTCTACCCCACCTGAATTTAAAAAAAACAACTCAGGAACAGGTTTGAGGCCTTGAACACTAATGAATGAAGACCAGTTGAGCCATGGGTAGATATTAAGAATAACATCCATGAACTATGCAAAAGGTCTTTACAAAGACAGAAGAAGAAGAAAAGACCAAAATGGATGTCAGAAGAGACTCTGAATATTGCACTTGAGCACTGAGAAGCCAAATCAAAGGGAAAAAATCAAGAAATTCAAGGAGCTGAATGGAAAATTTCAAAGGGCATGAGAAGACAAAACAAAATACTATAAATAATTGTGCAAAGAGCTGGAGTCAGAAGATCAAAAGGGCTATATTCACTCATCATATCTTAAGCTGAAGGAAATCCAGGAAGTATTAAAAGAAGATGTAAGGAGTAGATAGAGTCACTATACCAAAAAAGAATTGATGACACAGAAAAATTTCAAGAAACGAAATATGATCAAGAGGCAATAGTGATGAAGGAGGAAGTTCAGTCTGCTCTGAAGGACTTGTCAAAAAAGAAAGTCCCAAGAATTGATGGAATACCAAATGACATATTTTAACAAACAAATGCTGCTAGACTTTTGAAGCTCCGTCTCACATACTTTGGGCAGGTGGCCAAGAGGGACTGGTCATTAGAGAGGGACATCATTCTTGGAAAGGTGGAGGGACAGCACAGGAGAGGAAGACACTAGATAATATGTACTGATACAGTGACTAGGGCAGTGGTGGTAGGTGAGTCAGAGTCAGTGAGACTGGCTCAGTAGAAGGCAGGCTTCAGAGCTGTTATACATAGGGTCGCTATGGGTTGAAGACAACTTGATGGCACATAACAACAACAACAACAACAACAACAACAGTCCCTATTTTTAAGATGAGCAGTTTCTTTACCTATTTTTAATATTTTCTTTCTGACTTGGTGCAAGAAGTATCTCTACTTTTTTCAAAAAGTATCTGTCCAACTATACTCTCAGTCATATCAATGCTTGTCTTCTGTAGGTCCCCACATTATAACTGCTTGCTCTCTTGTATCCTCCATCACTACTTCTTCATCATTCCTTTCCTTTGAAAATACAATCTCACTAACAATACTCAGAGCCTGGAGAATAGAAAGAGCAAAAACTCTACTGATTGTACTTTCACTTATGAACACTTAAATTTGTTCATGTGAAACCTGTACTTGTTTTCACTTAAGAACACTAACTTGTGCTTCTGCAAAACCTGTACATAAACCAAGAAGCAATAGTTCAAACAAAAGGGAATACTGTGTATATTCCAGGGTTCTATCTGCCTCATTTATTTAACCTGTGCACTGAAAAAAATTGTTCAATAATCTGTGTGAAAAAGAATGTGGCATCAGGATTAGAGAAGATTCTTCAACAACCTGTGTTATGCAAAAGACATAGTCTTGTTTATAGAAAATGAGGAAGAATTAAAACACTAAGGATGATTAAAAAACCTACACTCTTCAATACAGATTACATTTTAACACCAATACAACAGGCATCCTTGCCACTGGGCCGATAGGCAACATCATGATATTTGGAAAAAAGATTGCTGTTAGCAGTCATTTCTTTTTTATTCTATTCAAAATCAACACCCATTGTAACAGTAGTCAAAAAACAAAACATATGTTCCTTGGGGAAAATCTACTGTTAGGAGAGTCTTTAGCTTGCTAAAGAGCAAGAATGTCAGGAGGAATTTGACCCAAGTTTAATATTTTCAATTATTTCATATGCATGTGAAAGTTGGGCAATGAATAAGGAAGACCAAGGGGGAAAAATGCCTTTTAGTTGTGGTGTTGGTTAAGAGTATGGAGCATGAAAAAAAATAAGAAATCTGTTCTGTTTTGAAGGAAGTACAGAGGTGCTCTTTGGTGGCAAGGAGGGGCCAGTACTTGGAAAAAGATGTCATGCTTGGGAATGTAGAGAATCTGCAAAAGATTCTCAAAGTGACTACAACAGAAGGCTTGAACACTGCTGAGATCAGGAGGATGTGCAGGATAGAGTAAAGTTTTGTTGCGCTTCACTATGAGTAACTGAGTCATAATCGATTCAACAATTCCTAGCAACAACAATAACACAGCCTTTCATACTGGGAAGGAAGCTAGATGACAATTAAGAAAAATTATTTAGTAACAATTTCCTTAGATCTAAACAAAATTCTAGCCGGGGCATTAAAGAAACCTTTGTTACTATATAATTAATAATAATATTGTAGGAAATAAAAGTGTATGCCAGGGATGCATCCTCTCTCCATACCTTTCACTCTATATGCAGAACAGCTTATTCAGGAGTCTGACCACTAGGAGGAGGATTGTGGTATCAGGATTAGAAGAAGACTCATCAACCTGCATTATGCAGATGACACAGCCTTCCTTGTTGAAACTGTGGAGGACCTAAGCATTTGCTGCAGAAGGTCAAGGACTGCAGCCTTCATTATGGATGAAGCTCAACATCAAGGAAACAAAGATTCTCACACTGGGTTGGTTGGCAGCAGTATGAAAAATGGTGAAGAGATTGAGATTGTTAACAGCTTCAGCTTTCTTGGCTCCATAATCAATATTTTTGGTACCAGTGGCCAGGAAATCAAAAGGAGAATTGCATTGGGAGACACTTCTGTCAGGACCTCTCCAGACTATTGAAGAGCAATGATGTCAATCTAGACACTAAGGTGTGCCTGATTTAAACCATTGTTTTCGTAATTACTTGCTATGCAGCAGAAAGCTGGACAATGACTAAGGATAATAGAAGAAGAATTGATTGCTTTGAGTTATGGTTCTGGAGAAAAGTATAGAATATACCATGGTCTGCTAGAAGCACAAACAAGTTTGTCCTGGAGAGGGCAAAACCAGCTGCTCCTTGGAGGCTAGGATTCTGAAGCTCCATCTGACATACTTTGGGCATGTTGCAAGGAAGGACCAGTCCTTGGTGAGGACAGCATGCTTGAGAGGGTGGAGGAACAGCACAAGAGAGGAAGATCATGGATGAGATGGATTTACTCATGGGGTGTGTCAGAGACAATGAGGTTGTCTTAAGACAGATAGACCTGGGTTCAGACCTATTGAACATAGGATCACTACGAGCTGTGAGTGACTCAATGGCACATAACAACAATAACAACAACACTACATTCAGGCTTTTAGTCTCCTCTCTTTTTGTTCTTAAAGACTTCTTGACTTCCATGATTAAGGTGAAGTGTAAGTGTTGCTTGTCATTCTGTTCATATTTGAGAGTTAACTAAAAAGGATTTCTTATCCTTGCATCTTTTCTACCTAGGGCTCCAGGACCTGAATTTATGTTCTGCTTTTATATTTTTTGTCAAGATTAAAATCTTCTGTTATTGCTAAGTATTTTAAGCTACTATTTCTGAAATCTTGAAACTGTACTTGGAACAGAACACCTTATATATAGGCACAGTCTACATAGCTGCCTGATTAATTTGGTCTGGGTTTAGATAAAACAATATTATTTTAAGTATTTTCTTGGTAGTTTTCAAGTTAGTTGCAAACTACCTCCCTGAATGATTAGGGGCTCACTGAAGGACTCGTTGTTGTTATTGTGTTATTGTTGTTATGTGCCATTGAATCAGAACTGTCTCACAGCTGACCTTCCAGTGGGTTTTCAGAGGCAGTAAACCCCCCACATTCTCCTGTAGAGGACCAGGTGCGTTTGAACTGCATGCCTTTGGGATTGCAGCACAAGTTCTTTTCACTAGGCCAGAAGAATTTCCTAGAATAGCACACTCTAGTTTTCTCTCTTACTTCTATGGTATGATAGTAATGCATCATGAGCTCATCTTCCTGTAATGATAGGAAACTTAAGCAGAGGTGCATTGGCCACAAAATTAGCCATATTTTAATTTCATCAAAACATTGAACATAGAAATTCCATATAACCCAGCTATCCACTACTAGGAATATACCCCGTGGAAATTAGAGCTGAGACACAAAAGGATGTTTGTTCACCAATGTTCATAGCAGCGTATTCACAATCTCAAGAACATGTAAACAGCCTAAATGTCCAAACATAATCAAATGAATTGAGAAATTGTAATACATTCACATGATGGAATAGTACACAGCACTCAGAAGCAATGGTTTTGAAAATTACTACATAAGTTGGGAAAGACTGAAGTGCATTATGCTGAGTGAACTAACTCAGTCTTATAAGGATAAATACTGTGTAGGAGTGTAGGACCGTTATTGTACAAACAGAAGAATAATTAGTGACATGTGTATGGGATACAGGGGGGAAGAGGTGGTAATAGAATGGTGACGGTGGGCAGGGGGAAATGATAGGATCGCACAATTTTGTGACTGGAGGGTTGAGGGTAGAGGAAATAGGAAACAAGGATCTGGAAAGATGGCAATAGTAGGCATGGTTCAATGGTAATTAATTTTATAAAACATAAGAATGATTGTATGAAACACAATGTCAATTGAAGGATAGTGTAAAACACAATGTATACAAACTTTGTATGAAAACCAATGTAAAATTAGAAAAAAATATTTATTCACAAAAAATGAGAGAGTACCTATTTGAAGGTGAATTAGTCAAAAGTTGGAGCATCTGCAAGCTCTCAATTCCTGTTTAATTATAGAATGAAAGAGAAAGTAGCCGGCATAAAGCTTTAGTGCTTGTTAAGGGCAGCTTGAAGAAATAATTCCTATTAAGTGGGCATCATTGCCAAATGAGGTTTTGTTGTTAGGAGATTTTGGGGTGTGATTCATATCCTCATCAGCATCACCACCCCTGCCAGAGCAACTGGGCCACAGCTTGGACATACTTTTTCCATGTGCCTTTGGATAGACTTTCTAAATCTGATCCTACTATAAACAGACTCCTTTTGCCCTATTTAGAAAAAACAAACAAACAACAAAACCAAAAACCAAATTTGGTTATAATGTAATGGTGGTATCCCTCCACTGTGAAGTCAGAACCCACTCAAAGCTGACCCTTCAGTGGGTTTCCAAGGTTTTTAAAACAGCACAGGAGGAGATTACGTGTTTCTCCCATGAAACATGTTTGATTTGAACAGGACAATTCCCAGAGCTGCCTCTGCTGTGCCTCAGAGAGCTGGACAGTGACTAAAGATGGCAGAATAAACGATGCCTTTGAGTTGTGGTTCTGGAGAAGAGTCTTGAACATCCCATAGACGGCCAATAAAACAAATAGTAAAATAAAATAAATGGTAAAATAAATAGTAAAAGTAAAATAAAGCAATAAAACAAATGTTGGAGAGGGTGAAACCAAGCTTCTCCTTGAAGACTAGGATTTTGAAGGTCCATCTTACATACTCTGGGCATGTGACCAAGAGGGACCAAGAACTTAGAGAACAACGTCATGCTCGGAAGGGTAGAGGGACAGTACAGGAGAGGAAGACTGCAGATGAGATCGATTGATACAGTAACCGGGGCAACAGGTGTAGGCATGTCGGAGTCAATGAAACTAATTCAAAACAGGGCAGGCTTCAGAGGTACTGTGCTTATGGTTGTTAGATTCACAGGCGTTTCAACGGCACATAACAGCAACAACAGCTCAAGTACATAGTGGGGAAAACCTGATCTGAAAGGACTCTTTATTATCCCAGGTCCCACAGTGGGGTCAAAGTAAATTGCATTCCCTTGGCCTGACTGCCTACATGATTATAAGGATCCTTTTCCCTCTAGGAACTACCAAATAAAGGGGATACATCCTCTGTGGCAACTGAGAAGCATAGCTTTATGTTGCCTGTTTTAGAATGATTTCTTGACATTACCATTTTTATGCACCCCCATATTAATTTTTATGTTTGGAGGTAATGCCACCAGGTAGAAACCAAGGTAAATGCCATATCCCAAATCCACAGAGATTGAAAGCCAAACTGTGGGTTATCAAATCTGTCTTTTTATGGGCTGTTCCTTGTAGCCTGATTTATATACTGCCTTTGAAAGCTGTATTAACTGGGTGATACTAGCTTGTGGAGGGGCTGAGAAGTCCATTTACGGCCTGGCTTGCCCAAACTCTGTTGATTTCTCTCTAGAAATCTTAAGAATTCTTCGCTCCCAGTTAGAGGTCTGCTGAAAGTGACTCAGGGTATATGAAAACAGCTTGCTTAATCATTCCTGAAACACGGGAAAAATTAAAATACTTTTTTTTCTTTTGTCAAGCAATAAAAACAATGCCAGACTGTTAATGCCTCTTTTGTACCTTTCACTGGAAAGACCTCAAAAGAACATCAAGGAGAATAAAGGCAAAATCTATTCCCCAATGGCATCATTATACATGTTGAAGCCTCTAAAACGGAAACTCTAAAGACATTCAGGAAGAGAAGAGGGATAAATGACAGCCAGCTGAAGAGTGTATCTCTGGAGTGTTGCTCAGCCTGCTTTGTTCAACTTCATTCAAATTGGGTGATGAAAAGCAAAGATCTCATTTGTTTCAACATTAAAGGAGTAAATTAGTGAGTGGTGAGTTGCTAATTGTCCTGAAAAGCACTTAAGATGCCCGGGGTACCCCTTCTCCAGTTTTTGTCCTTTTTTTTTTTTTAATGTTTTCATTGTTGAAGGTAAAACAGTGATTGTTGCTGCTGCAGTTTTTATTAGGTGCCATCAAGTTGAGTACTGAGATAGTGTGCATGTGTACAACTGGCCTAAATTCTGTCCAATCCTGTGCCATCCTCATTGTCTCTTGAGTCTTTGCTGCAGTCATAGGTCAATCCTTCTCATTTGGGTATTCCTCTCTTTCCATGACTCTTCATCTTTCCAAGGATTATATCTGTTTCCCACAAATAGCCTTTCCTAGCAACTTGTCCAAAATATGAGGTGAAGCTTCACCATCCTTCCCTCCAAGGAGTACTCTCGCTGCATCTTTTCCAAGATATATCATTCTATTCTTTTTACAGTTTTTGGAACAGTCAGTGCTCTTCTATAGCGACTCAACTCAAAGGTATCAGTTCTTTTTCTATCTTCTTCATTCATTGTTCAGTTTTCAGATCATTGCACGGGATTGAAAAGACCATGACCTGAACCAGGCACGCTTTAGTTTTCAAAGTGACATCATTGCTCTCTAGTATTTTAGAGAGGTCTCTGACAGCAGACATGCCCAAAGAATTGTATCTCCTGATCTCCTGATTGCTCGTAGCAAGGGTGTTGACTGTGTATCCAAGTAAGATGAAATTATTGACAGTTTCGCTCTTTTCACGACCTTTCATGATTTTTCTTTTTTCTATTGGTTGGTGGTAATGACTTTTGTTTTCTTGCTGTTGAGATATAATCTATATGAAAGCTTTAGTCGTTGATCTTCCGAAGCAAGTGTTTCAGGTATTCCTCACTTTCCGCAAGCAAGATTGTATCATCTGCAACCATTAGAGTAATGTAAAAAATTATTTTAAGAATTTAGACTGATTAGATTGTTGTTGTTGTTGTTGTTGTCATGTGCCATCAAGTCGCTTGCAACTCACAGCATCCCTATGTACAACAGCCCTAAACTCACTCTGTCCTGTGCCAATCGCATTGTCTCTGACACTCCCATCCCAATTACCTCAGTCACTGAGTGACCCCAATCCACCTCATAGAGGGCCTTCCCCTCTTGCACTGTCCCTCCACCCTCCCAAGCATGATGTCCCTCTCCAAGGACCAGTCTCTCCTTACAACATGTCCAAAGTATGGTAGACGGGACCTCAGAATCCTTGCCTCCAAGGAACCACCCAGATTAACCCTTTCCAGGATGAATCTGTTTGTTTTTCTACCTCTTTGGTTATTGTCCAACTGTCTGATGGATGACAAGTGATTGCAAAGACCATGGCCTGTATCAGACGCACCTCAGTCTCCAGAGAGACACCATTGCTCTTCAGAACCTTGGAAAGGTCCCTAACAACAGACTTTCCCATGGCAATACGTCTTTTAATTTCTTGACTACTGGTGCCAAGAGTGTTGATTGTGGAGCCAAGCTGACTAAAGCTGTGAACAATCTCAATCTCTTCACCATCAATCCTGATGCTGCCAATTGGACCAGTGGTGAGAATCTTTGTCTTCTTGACATTGAGCCTCAATCCATATTGGAGGCTGCAGTCCTTGACCCTCTGCAGCAAGTGCATGAGGTCCTCCTCAGTTTCAGCAAGCAGGGTTGTGTCATCTGCATAATGCAGATTGTTGATAGATCTTCCACCAATCTTGACCCCATATTTCTCCTCATAGAGCCCAACCTCCTGGATAATCTGTTCTGCATACAGGCTGAAAAAGTATGGAGGTAGGATGCATCCCTGACATACGTCCTTCCCAGTTTTGAATGATGCAGTGTTTCCTTGCTCTGTTCTGACGATTGCCTCCTGGTCCAAGTATAGGTTTCACATTAGCACGATCAAGTGTTCTGGGATTCCCATTCTTCTCAGAGTCAGCCACAGTTTGTTACTATCCACAGTCAAAAGCCTTTGCATAATCAATGAAACACGGATAAACATTCCTCTGGTATTCCTTGCTTTCAGCCAAGATCCATCTAGCATCAGCTACAATATCCCCTAGTACCACAACCCTTCTAAACCCAGCCTGATTAGATTAACACATGATATTTGTTCTGAAATATTTATGGAAGCTCTTGTTTTTATTTGAGATGGAACAAGTCTTATTTTAGACTCCAAGGCTACAAACGAAGATCCATTTTACACAAAGAACTAAAGACGGGAGATAGATTCAGACTACCCAGTTTTGGGTTTCATCTCTTACTGTTTCTGCTTGCTTTCCAAATGTAGAATTAGCAGCTTTGGTTAAATTTTACTTGAGTTTTTGGTGACCTTTTCTAATCCTGACTGTTTCATAATTTAATGTCTTGACCTTCGGTTTCCATAGAGCCACCTTAGTGATAAATGCAGAGATTTAATAACTAGAAGTGGTGACAGGTGACCTTTCGTACAGAGCCATTTCTCTTTGCTGGGGAAACCACACTGTTTTTCAAGTTTTAATTCACAGATTTTAATTATCTATTCTTTTGTCTCTATGTAAGCTTATGCAAAGAGAAAAAAGTAAAGGTTAAATATTTCATTCTTCCTACTGATTAAAATGCAAAACACTTGGCAGTTGTCCCAATATATCATTCAGAAAGGATAGGGTAATTTGTCAGGTGCATGCCCAAAGAAGGGTGTAGAGTGGTTCCAGGATGGAGGTAAAGGGCAGGATGAAAACAGTGGCCAGGAGGGTGAGTTGTATCAGTGTGTGTATGCGTGTGACTTTAAATTTATAACAGAAATATAGAATGGTTCCTCAACTTACATTAAAAAAAAAAATCAAACAAGCAACAAACCTAAACCCCTGCCTTTGAGTAGGCTTTGATTAATAATTATCCTACATTGATTTCTTTTTAAATTTTACTTTTTATGTGTGTGATTTATGTGGAAGTTTGAAAAATATATGATTGGAGTTTTTTTTGTTATTTTTAATTTTTCAGTCAATTATTCATGCATGTTTTGTTTTATAGTGTGAATTACAATACATACAATGCCAGATTATCCATTCATTCCACAATTACCCATCTCTTCACCCACTCCACTGTAGTGTTCATTGTCTATCCATTAATATCACCACATCCCCTTTCTGGTAATCATACTATATTGATTCTCTTCATTGGTAATTATTTCTATAGTCTTTTAATAGTACTCCTATACACTATTTAGGTGCTGATGAGTTGTAGACAACCCATAGAGTTGCTATGAGTTTATAGGGTCATTCATAGGGACACTATGAATCATCTACGACCCCACAGCACCTAACAACAAGAACAACGATAACATAGAGAGAGCTATGTTGGCCTAGTGGACAGAACGTTGTGCTACCAAGCCCAAGGTGAGTGATTTTTTTTTAGTCTGCAGCCCTTGGCCTGGTTCAAATTGTTTTTCTTTCAAACATTCATTTTTTTTAAAAAAAATTTTATTGTATTATTTTTACATGTACCATCAAATCAGATCTGACTAGTACAGGAGGAGATTGCCCCCTCCTTCTCCAGCAGAGCATCTGGTGGATTTGAACCACAAACCTCTGGGATTGCAGTGCAGCATCTTGCCACTAGGCCACCACAGCTCCCTCTGTCAAACATTCTTCTAGGTGGTATAGCACTGGTCTGTGCATTTCTGTACAGAGGTAACTAGTGGTTGCTGTGATGCTAAACACTGTGACACTGATGTGCCAAATGTGATAATGGTTACCCGTGGTCAACAGTGTTCCGTGGAGCTTCCCGATTAAACAAGCTTGGAAACAGGAGTGGCACCCACTTCCAAAATGGCTTGCCTCTGGAAACTCAATGAACAGTGAGTGCTCAGGCCTTTCGTTCATAGGGATGCTATGAGTTCTCTACGACTCTACAGCTCCCAACAACATAACAGCAACAACCTATACATTAGTTTTCCTTTTGTGATTGACTTAATGTCACTCACCATAATGTCTTCTGAACTCATCCATCATGTGTAGTGTTTCATAAAGGCCTCATTGTTTTTTAGTGCTTCATAGTACTTCATTTTGTGAATGCACCATAGTTTCTCTCTTCATTAGTTCATTGATAGGTGGTGGGTTGTTTACATCTTTTTGCTATTGTGAATAATCCTGCAAAAATCATGAGTATGCATTTGTGTTATAACTTTAATTTCCTTTAAGGTACATTCCTAGTAGTGGAATAGTTGGGTCAAGTAGTACTTCTATTTTCAACATTGTGAAGAAATTCCAACTTTCTTCCATAGCTGTTACATGATTTTATATTTCCACAGCAACATATAAGACTTTCAATCTCACTGTATCCTCATCAGCAGTTGTTGTTGTTGTTGTTATTGCCCTGGTGAACTTCGCTGTGAGTGTGATGATATATCACCATTGTTTCAGAAGTTGTGAATTTTTACACGAGGAGACCCATCTTTCTCCATCAGAGCAGCTGGTAGATGAAAATAACCAACCTTCTGGTTAGCACCTCAATACTTTGAACTTTGCTACACTACGGGGTCTCTTTCTGAATTAGTTTGAATAAATGCTAATTTAATGAGAGACAAAAATTGCCTTCAACGTGAGCAAACAGATTAGATGGGTCATTGTTTTTTTAGAGGTAAAAGTTTCAATTTCTATAGTGTACTAAATAATAAACATTATTTAAACACAGTCCAATAAAGTTGAGGGGGAACAGTTGCAAACAGATTGAAACATTGAATATGAGAAATATACAAATGTAGCGAAATTAAAGATTATTAAGGAAGGAATAGAACACATAGATATTAACATACTAGGCATTGGTGAAATGAAACGGATCAGCATGAGGCATTTTTAACCAGACAATCGTATGACCTACCACGCTGGAAATGAAAAGGTGAGAAAAAATGGGGTCTCATTCATAGTTATAAAAATCATTTCTAGATCCATCTTTAAATACAATGCTGTGACAGAATAATATTCATAAACATGCAAGAAAGACCTGTTCTTATGCACCAATGACCAGAACCAAAGAGAAGGTAATAGATTTCTACCATTGCAATTGGAAATTAGTTGAACATGCAACCAAGATACAGTAATAATAATGGGTGACTGGAATACAAAAGTTGGGAACAAGGAAGAAGGATCAGTAGTCAGGAAATATGGACTTGGTAACAGAAATGAGCCTGGAGACAGACTGATAGAATTCTGTATAATCAGTGATTTATTTAATGCAAATACCTTTTATAAGAAATGCAAATGGTAACTATACACATGGACCTCACTTGGTAGACAGAACAGGAATCAGATTGATTATATCAGCGAGAAGAATTATAGGAAAAGCTCAATATCAACTGAAAATGAGGCCAAGTGCTGATTTTGAATCAAATCAGCAACTACTCATATGTAAATTCAAACTGAAGCTAATAAAAATTCAATCCAATTCACAAGAACCAAAGTTTGACCTTGGGTCTATCTCTCCTGAATTTAAAGACCATTTCAGAACAGGTTTGAGGCTTTGCATACTAATGAGTGAAGACCAGAAGAGCTGTGGGAGGATATCAACAATAGTATCCATCAAGAATATTATCCATAAAGAATATGAAGATCATTACAAAGACAAATGAAGAAAAGACCAAAACTGATGTCAGAAGATGACTCTCAATATTGCTCTAGAGTGCCAAGAAGCCAAAGCAAAGGGAAGAAATAATAATGTTAAGGACATGAACAGCAGATTTTAAAGGGCAGTGTGGGAAGACAAAATAAAGTATTACTGTAATGTATGCAAAAACCTGAAGTTGGAAAATCAAAAAGGCCAAACTAGCTCAGCATTTCTTAAGCTGAAGTAACTGACAAACAAATTTAAGCCTTGAGTTGCAATACTATGGGCGGAGTCACAAAAGGACAAATATTACATGATGCCACTGTTGGGGAGAGACTGAGTAAGATGGGTTCAATAATGTATACTGCACTGAAACAGAGGAGGGAGAAAACTGTTTAAAAGAGATATATAA
>NW_006399819.1:13470181-13476344 GCF_000299155.1 Elephantulus edwardii | reverse complement strand
CAAAAAAATTGGTTGACACAGAAGAATTTAATGAAATAACATGTGGTCAAAAGCCTATGGTGATGGAGGAGGAAATTCAAGTTGCTCTGAAAGAAGTGGCACAAAACAAGGCTCTAGGAATTGATGGAATATCATATCAATTGACATATTTCAGCAAACAGATGCTGCCCAGGATACGCTCACTAGGTTGTGTCAAGAAATCTGGAGGACAACAACCTGAAAAACTGACTGAAAGAGGTCCATATTTGCCCCCAAAAAAGAAATGTGGAAATTATCAAACAATATCATTAATATCACATGCAAGCAAGATCCTGCTGAAAATTATCCTAAAATGCCTGGAACAGCCCATCAGCAGAGAACAGCCAGATGTGCAGTCTGGGTTTAGTAGGGGCTGTACCAATGATAGATGGTTATTAGCTGAAAGCAGGATACCAAAGGAATATCTGTCTGTGTTTCATTCACTTTGAAAATGAAAATGCATTTGACTGTGTGAATCACAATTTTTGGCTAATTTTTAGAAGAATGGGAATTTCAGAACATTTGATTGTGCTTATGCAAAAGAAGGATGGGCAGTCTTCCGTGCTATTAATTGCTGCTGAAAACCAGCAGGAGGACCTGCTATGGGTCGGTTCTGACTCCACGGGAAACAACAATAGCATACTTGGACCAGGTGGCAGTCATCAGAGTAGAGCAAGGAAACACTGCTTGGTTCAAAATCAGGAAAGATGTTATGCCAGGGATGCATCCTATCTCCATACCTTTTCAATCTATATGTGGAACAGATCTTCCAGGAGGCTGGACTCTATGAGGAGGAATGTGACATCAAGGTCAAAGGAAGGCACATCGATAATTTGTGTTATGCAGATGGACAATCTTGCTTGCTGAAATGGAAGAAGACCTGAGGAATTTGCTGCAGAATGTCAAAGACTGCAGCCTTCAGTATGAATTGAATCTTAGCATCAAAAACAAAACAAAGATTCTTATCACTAGGACAATTGACAGCATCATGATAGGCAGTGAATAGAATGAGACTGTTAACAGTTTCAGCTTATGCAATCTACAACCAACACTCTTGGTACCAGCATCCACGAAATCAAAAGAATAGCATTGGGGGAAAACTGCTGTCAGGGACCTCTCCAGAGTACTTAAGAGCAATGATGTCAGTCTGGAGACCAAGGTGCACCTGATCCAGTCCATGGTCTTTGCATTTACTTGCTATGCAGCAGAGAACTGGCCAATTTCTATGGAGGATAGAAGAATTGACACTTTTCGGTTTTGGTACTGGCTTAGAATACACCATGGACTGCTAAGAGAACAAACAGGTTTTTCCTAGATAAGGTGAAACCAGGCTGCTCCTTGTAGGCTAGGAGTTTGAAACTCCATCTGGCATGTTTCAAGGAGGGGCCGATTCTTGGAGAAAAACATTATGCTCAGAAAGGTGGAGGGTCAGTGCAAGAAAGGAAGATTCTGGATCAGATGGATTGACTCAGTAACTGGAGTAATGGATTAGGTGTGTCAGAGACAGTGAAATTGACTCAAGATAGAGCAAGATTCAGAGCTGTTGTACATGGGGTCGCTGAGTCCCAAGCGACTTGACAGCACATAACACATAACAACAACATGTTTAAATGTATCGCAGGTTCTTACTGGAAAAGAAAATAACCATACACAGGGCATGCTCTTCCCATAGTATCAGAGAATAATCAACTTTCTCTAGTGGTAGCTTATTAATTTCCGTGCTTATTGAATACTCATGTCACAACAATAAAACTACCCTTGGCCAGAAAATGACCTGTTGTATGAGCATAGTATTCAGCCATTCTGCTGAATCTTAAATATGTGAATCTTCCCAAAAGCCTTAAGAATTGGAGGCTGTCTTGGCATGTCCTGATAACTTTGAGTCCCAAGGACTTGAAAACGGCTAGTGTGTTTCCAACTAAATTTCTCTCCTCTCCTGAGGGAGGCTTTTTTTTTTTCTTTTTTGCTTTCTTATAAGTGAGGGTGTTCCCTTTAGTCATGGAAACCAATTTGACAATCGCATCATCTGCCATGATGTTACTCCTCCACTTCTAAAGGACAGTCATCTTCTATCCTTTGATAGAAAAACACAATACTGCAGTTTATGAAAGGAAACAGTTTGAAAATCAAATTGAGTAAGATGTAGAAGGCTATTATGAAATTAATGAAAGAGATCATGATTAGCTTGCCTTTCCAGACTGAGATTTTAGTTGTATTTCAAAATGAAAATGTAAAATAAATTCCACACAATAGCCAGGAAGAAGGTATTAATGCTGCTCACATACAGCCCTCACTTAGCTTCTCGACTCTTCCATCACTCAAGAAAATTTGTCCCATTTTGCCAAAATAATTTTTAAAAAGAAATTAATGCAAAACATGGAGAGATCTGAAAAATTGCATATTAGACATTCTTGATAGGCAAGTTTCTAGTAACTTTTCCTTAGATTATTTACTGGTCTTAATTAGGAGTGTGAGTGCATTTTATAAAAGTTGATAAATACTCTTTTCCAACCTGAAAGACATCTACTCCCCAGTGGGCATGCTTATCTCAACTTTTTAAACTCTGGTAAAGAAATGAAAAACTAACTTGAAGGCTGTATTATAAGCATTAAATATTTTCTAGCAATGGAGTGCTGCATGTGATGGCTGGCATGTAATAAGTGTTCATATCGATAAATACAATATGCACTCACTCCACAGTCTCTTTTCCTCTTTCTTTGCCCCAGCCTAGAATTAAGTCCATCTTATATTGGAAGATGCCAAAATGACAAGATTCAAATTAACAATGAAAGGACTTGTTTTTCCAAGAATCCTATGGGACTTCTAAAATAGTGTATGAATTGGCCTTAGACGATCGCAGGCCTCCCCCATTCTCCTTCAGACTGATATTAAAAAAACACAAGTTCATTGTTGTCAAGTCAGAACCCACTCACCGCTGGTCCTCCACAGGATTACCTACACTGTCAATCACACAGGCCGCAGTTGCCCTGCTTTCTCCCTCAGACCTCTGGTGAATTCAAACCATCATGGAGAAGAGCCTCAGCTTAGGTTTAGCTGCACAACTCCTCACAGACTACACCACCCGCATTCCCTTCAGAGTTGTATAGTGAGGTTAAAATTTGCACTGATTAGGGCTTTATAATTATTTTACTCTTGACAGAACAGGTGCTAAATGAAAATTGCTTGGTTGTTTAATAGATGTCACCACATTTGTTAACTCTCTTCAAGCTGTTTATAACCAAATATACTGGTAGAAAGTGAATATTATTTTTCACGGGGAGAAATAAACTAAATCAGGTATAGTGCTATTACCATAGTCTATATGTCAGATCACAAGTAGAAAGGAAGTGTATGGGAGCATGCTTGTTAGACAGGGGCAGCTCCGTATCTGGTACTTTCCAGTTTCTAAGCACAGCCCAAATCCAACCAAAATAGTTGGCTCGATGACATTGCACATGCACAAGAGACAGAGATGAAGAAGTCAAGTTCATTTTTCATGAAAAGAAACAAAAGAGACAAGTCGACTAAAAAGAAGAAATTAGATACAGCTTGATAAAGTAGGGTCCAAGATAAATCTTACCAAAGGGTTTAGAAAATCCAGGGCCTCAATCTAGAAAACAAAAGTAACTAACTGCTTACTGAGGCAGAACTGAGCAAGTGGAAACACATGGAATAAATTTCCAAGCAAGGCCTCAAAATCAAATCATATAAGCAAGTTCAAGAAACAGCAGTACATTTTAACAAAGAAAGTTGAGATCAAAAGATGCAGTGGTAAAGCTAATAAAAGAAACAGAGATAATAGATAAGAGTAGCGCTCAGGTCAAACCATCCATTCGTGTCTAGGTGTTTCTTACTTTTTATCATGGCTTGCTGCAGTTTGAAGGTGCTTTCAAAAGTATAACCAAATCCCTTGGGCATTAACAAGCTTTTCAAGTTACCTGTAGTTTCCGATTTGATTAAGGATGTTTCATTCATCTGGCGTGCACTCTCTTCATGCTTTAAAGATGATTCTGAAGCTAATTGATAAACAGACCAGTTACTGTTCTTAGCCGTGTTTCCTGACACCTCATTCACAAAATTAGAATGTTAGGCAGAACTGTCACCCAAAGTCAAGACAAATAGATGTCTCCTATGACAGGTCATAGTGAATGTATGACCAGCTAGACAGTGTAAGAGAGTAATTTAAAGGTCACCCTATTCCTGAAGACTTCACATTAGTGTTCTCTCCAGTTACTGTACTTTTCACAAATTATATACCCATATAAATAATGGGCACATACTTATAATATGACTAGTGTGCACAGGAAACTTGTGAAGGAGTGGTGAGGTTTGCAAAAACAAACAAAACCCCAGTATAGTCTGTGTGTGATTTGTAAAAAACTCTGATACACGTTTGTCACATAAACAAGAGGCTACTGATGCCAGTGTTTACCCCCAAGTTGCTAGTCAGCTGCTGACCTCATAATCTGCACAGCTGCAGTGTCTCACTATGTTGTCACACAACAGATTGTGATGTCTTAATTGATCACTTTCAGAGGTTACAGTTATCAAGTGAAACCAAGATGCTGATTCTTGTTAGTTATATTATTAAACCTTGCTTCAGCAGAACTAGCTAATGCTCCCTAATGATTGGGAAGTCCATGCAAATTGTTACATTTTATAGATTAGAACACAACCAAAGTTGGTCCTTCCTTCTTTCCTTCCTTCCTTCCTTCCTTCCTTCCTTCCATTACTCCTCCTGCCTCCTCCATTCTGGATAAATTACTTAAAATGAGAATGTAGAGTTTTGTTATTGGTAAACTATTTTTATTTTATACTTGTTTATATGCATTGTTTTTCACACTGGATCTTTCCCATTTCTTCACGTCCCCCACCCCATCAAATTGTGTGACCCTATGATTAAACCACCCACCCCTCCCCACCCTACCCAACCTCACCCCTCTGTTCCCACCTTCACCATCCCTGGATCCTCATACTTGTTCTACAATGATGGTCTTATACAGTATTTGTCCTTTTGGGACAAATACTTATTCACGTATTCACAAATACTTATTTCACTTAGCATAATGCTCTCCTGCCCCTCCTAAGTTAAGGGGTAATTTACAAAACCATTGCTCCTGCATGCTGCATAGTATTCCATTGTGTGAATGTATCATATTTTCTCAATCCATTCACTTGTGGTTGGACATGTGGGATGTTTCCATTTTCTTGCAATGGTGAATAACTCTGCAATGTACATTGATGTACAAGTCTTAGTTTGTGCCTCGTTCTCATTTTCTCAAGGTATATTCCAAACAGTGAAAGTGACCAAACTTAATTAACTCTTGGATTGTATTTGACTAATTAGATTGTATGCTTGCTGCACCACATTCATCTTGGTGATAAACTTACATCTTGGTTTATGTGTGTGACAATGACACACATAATTTAAGTTAGATATTAATTTACATGGCTCTAAGTGAGTTTGGAGGGCTTGGGTAAGTGTTATGGATGTCTGACCCTTCAGCAAACTGCCTGACAGTGAGAATGTCTTGTTCCTTTTAGACCTTTGAAGCAGTCATTCCCAGTTCAGTAGTAACCAATAAAGCAAAAACAGAGTGCACTCACGTTTGTAAAATATGAGAGCACTGGAAAACCAAACAGAATGGGAAGATAATGAGTCCATTCTCTTTTGAAACATAATCTGCCACTTAGAAAAAAAAATGGGGGGGGGCAGTGTGCATAGCAACCAAAGGTCTTGACAAACAAAATCAGAAACAACTCTGCCAGGCTCAAAGGTGGTAGTTGACTGTGTAGCTTTGAATGTGTTGTTGATCTTGTCTATGGAGGGCTTTGACTATACCCTTTCCAAGGCAGATTTGTTTATTCTTTCATATTTTTTTGCTCTTTTGGAAGTATATTTAAATGTTTTGCCAACACCACAATTTAAAGGCATCATTTCTTTTCTAGTTTTCCTTTTTCATTGTCCAACTTTCACATGTATGCAAAGTAATTGAAAATACCATGACTTGGGCCAACCCCAGCTTAGTTTTAAGACTGGCATCTCTGTTATTTAGCACTTTAAAGAGATCTTTGACAGCAGATTTACCCAAAGCAGAATGCCTTTTGATTTCTTGACTACAGCTACCATGGGTGTTGTGAATCT
>NW_006399819.1:13450740-13469315 GCF_000299155.1 Elephantulus edwardii | reverse complement strand
ATGGGAGTGTCAGAGACAGTGTGATTGGCACAGGACAGAGCGGAGTTTAGGGCTTCGACTCAACGGTACATAACAACAACATTGAAATGTAACCCATAATAACTATAGTCTTTGATCTTCCTGATAAGTGCATTAAGCCTTCTTTACTTTCTACAAAGTTATGTCATCTGAATAGGGTTAAGTTGTTGATGAGTTTTTCTTCAACCTTGATTCCATATTCTTCTTCATGTAAAGTTCAGTTGCTTGAATTATTTGCTTAGCATACAGATTGAACAGGTATAGAGAAAGGATATAAACTTTTTAAATTTTTTTATCTATACTCTTTCCTTTTTTAAAAGTTTCTACTAGTTTATTTACAGAATTTGAATGCATTTTTTTTAATAACAAACTTTTTCAATTTCCCTCATCCTTCCACCCAACAAATTGTACAACCCCATGATTAATCTTCCCACCCCCTGCATATGTATATCCTCATCACTCTGGATACACACCTTTCCTGATTTTATTGTTTAGTTGTGATTTTTATGAAAGTATAGAGAACTTGGATTCCCATTTCTTCATTGTTGCACATTTTCTTCCCTGCCCTCTCAGTTCGCCTTTTTCTTTGAAAAAAATTCTTTCATTGTTGTGCAATTCCCCACCGCAACCCAAGTTCACTTTACTATGCAGCTCTTATTCTGGACTGTTTTCATACAAATAATACCTAATCATATATTCCTCTTAAGCAGTTCTTTCTCTCATCTGTTTCAATGCAGTGTACATTATTTATCCCCTCCTTTCTTAGTTTCCCCCAAACCCTGATGTCAGTCCTGTTTTACAACAGTGGCATTATGCAGTATTCCCTTGTTCTGCTTGAATGACTGTGTCTTGGTCTGTACAGATTTTACACAGTAAGTGTGTGTTCTGGAATTCTCATTCTTCTCAATAGTATCCATAGAGTGTTGTGATTTGCACAGCATGTAAACATCTTTCTAGTATCCTCTGTTTTAAACCATGATACATCTGACAGTAGCAATTGTATCCCTCATTTCACAGCCTGTTCTCTATTCAGCTTGAATTTCTGGAACTTTTCATTCTATATACCGCTCCAGTCAATTTTCAATACTTTTCAGCAAGATTTTATTTATGAGTGGTAGTAATGACATTGTTAGACAATTTCTGAATTATGTTACAGTGAAAAAATTAAAAAATGTGTTGTATAGGGAAAATCTATGGTCAAATCCTTCTCCAAAGTGCTGAAGAGTAAGGATATCAATTTAAAGTCTAAGATGTGCATGGTACAAACCATATTATTTTCAACTACTTTTCATAAATCTGAAAGCAGAATATGGATTAAAGAAGACTCATGAATAATTTCTGCCTTTTGTGGTGTTGTGTTGACTATTCTATTAACTGGCAAAAAAGAACAATTAAGACTGTCATTCAAGAAGGAAGAACCACCTAGTGTTCCCAGGAAGAAAGCATGGTGAAATTTCATCTCACATATTTTGGCCATGTTTCCAGAAGATGTCGGTCCTTGTTAAAATACATCATCTTAGAAAGGTCAACAAAGGAGGGGAAGAACCTCAAGAAGATTGACACACATATTGTAATAAAGGTTTAAGCATGTTTGAGATTGTGAGAATGATACAGGATAGAGCATGGCTTCAATTTGTTGTTCATAGGGTCATTAAGAGTCCTATTCGGTTTTATGGTACCTAACAATGAATATTGAATCACCTTTACTTGGATTGAATTGTGTTATTGTGGCTTTTTAAGTGTTTGTTTTTGTTATGTGTGGTCAAGTCGCCTGTGACTCATAGAAACCCAATGTGCAACAGCTCTGAACTTGGCTCTATCCTGAGCCAATCTTATTGTCTCTGACACACCTACCTCCATTACCCCAATCACTGAATAAAGCTATCTCATCTAGGGTCTTCCTCTCTTGGGCTGTCCCTCCACCCTTCCAAGAATGATATCCCTGTCCAAGGACTGACCCCTCCTTGCAACATGTCCATAGTATGTCTGGCAGAGCTTCAAAATCCTTGCCTCCAAGGAGCATCCTGTTTTGACCTTCTCTAGGATGAATCTGTTTGTTTTCCTAGCAATCTATGGTATATTCAATACTCTTCTCCAGCACTACATCTCAAAGGCATTGATGCTCTTTCTATCATCCATAGTCATTGTCTAGCTTCCTGATACATAGCATGTAATTGCAAAGACTATGGTCTGGATCAGGCTCTTGTCTCCATTTTGGAGAATGGGTGACAGACATGGCTGGTCTCTGTACTTTGTTAGGTGCTCTTGTTTTGGTTGAGGGTTGTGTGGAATGTTTGGTGGTTGTTTTATTTAAGCTTATTGTTTAGAGTAAACAAGAATCCATGGAAGGCCCTTGTATTTAAAAGTCCTTTGTGCCCTCAGGCCTGCAGCCCTGGGCCTGTGTTAGTACTTTCTATAGGAACATTCTTCTAAGTTGTATAGCACTCTTCTATCAATTTGCTGTACTGAGGTAATCTGTGTTTGCTGTGATGCTGAACCTTGTGCCATTGGGGGGGAGGTCAAATGCCATAATGGCTGCTTTTGGTGGATAGTGTTTGGTGGAGCTCCCAGTTTAAGAAATGTTTAGAAGGAGGAGTGGCATCCATTTCCTAAACCATATGCCTCTGGAAACTCTATGAACTTGGAGAAATGACCATAGTTATAGAAAGGCTTCAGGGGTTTTGTTCATAGGGTCACTATGAGTCATGCTTGACTTAATGGAAATCAGTAACAACAATTTGGCTGGGATCAGGTGCACCTTAGTCTCCAGACTGACAGTGTTGCTCTTCAGTACTCTGGAGATGTCCCTGACAGCAGATGTTCACAATGCAATTCATCTTTTGATTTCCTGGCCACTGGTACCAACAGTGTTGATTGTGGAACTAAGCAAACGAAAGCTGTTAATAATCTCAATCTCTTCACTGTCTATCTTGATGCTGTCAATCGACTCAGTGGTGAGAATCTTTGTTTTCTTGATGTTGATCTTAAATATACCTTGAAGACTGACCTTCTGCAGCAATTGCTTCAGGTCCTCTTCAGTTTCAGCAAGCAGGGTTGTGCCATATGTATAACACAGATTGTTGATAAGTCTTCCTCCAATCCTGATGCCTCATTCTTCCTCATGGAGCTCAGTTTCCTGGATGATCTGTTCTGCATATGGATTGAAAAGGACACATCCCTGACGTACACCCTTCCCAATTTTAAACCATGAACTGTTCCCTTGCTCTATTCTAATGACTACCTTCTGGTCCAAGTATAGGTATCACATAAATACAATCAAGTGTTCTGGGGTTCCCATTCTTCTCAGAGTTAACCACAGTTTATTTTTATCAAATACTTTTGCATAGTCAATGAAACACAGACATTCCTTTGGTGTTGCCTGCTTTCAGTCAAGATCCATCTAATTTTAGGTATAATATCCCTAGTACCATATCCTTTTATAAACATAGCCTGCACATCTGGCAGTTCTCTGTTGTGCTCTTCCAGTCGTTTTTGGATAATTTTCATCAGAATCTTGTGTGTATGTGATATTAATGACATTGTTCAATGATTTCCTCACTCTGTTGAGTCACCTGTCTTTGGAATGGAAACAAATATAGATCTCTTCTAGTCAGTTGGCCAGGTGGTTGACCTCAAGTTTTCTTGGCATAACTTGGTGGGCGCATTGAGGGCAGCATCTGTTTTTTTTTAATTATGCCAGTTGGTACTTCGTCAATTCCTGGGGACTTGCTTTTTTCCCCCAGTTCTTTTATATTGGCTTGAACTTCTTCCTTCGACACCACAGTCTCTTGCTCATACATTGTTTAATGAAATTCATATGTGTCAGCTAATTCTTTTTGGTACAATGACTCTGTATACTCCCTCCATCTTCTTTTAATGCTTCCTGGATAATTTATTATTCTGTCCAGAGCAGCCTTAAGTATTGCAATTCAAGCCTTGAATTTGTGCTTTACTTCCTTTGGCTTAAGAAATGTTGAGTTAGTTCAACCCTTTTGATTTTCTGACTCCAGCTCTTTGCACATTTCACTATAATAATTTGTCTTCTCTCACTGCCCTTTGAAATCTTCTGTTCAGCTCCTTAATTTCCTAATTTCTTCCCTTTGTTGCTTTGGCTTCTCAGCGCTCTAGTGCAATATTCAAAGTTTCATCTGACCTCTGTGTTAGTAATGATCTTTTGCATTCTTCATGATATTCTGGATAGCCTCCCACAGCTTATCTATCTTCACTCATTAGTGTTTAAGATCTCAAATATGTCCCTGAGATGGTTTCAAAATTCAAATAGGATAATCTGAAGGTCAAATTTTTGTTCTTGTGGATTTAATTTAATCTTATTTAGCTTCAGCTTGAACTTGCATATGAGTAGTTGGTGGTCTGTTCCATAATCATCATTGGCCTAGTTTTTATGGCTGTTACAGAGCTTCTCCAGTGATTCTTCCCACAGATGTAGTCAATCTGACCTCTATGCATACTATCAGGTGAAATCCATGGGTATAGTCTGTGTTTATGTTTCCTATAATAAGTATTTGTGATGAATAGGTCATTGATTCCACAGAATTCTATCATTCTGTCTCCAGCATAATTTCTTTCACCAATTCCGTGTTTTCTGACTACTGATCATTCTTCCCTGTTTCCAACTTTTTCATTCCCAGCCATAACAACATGTAATAATGCTTATTCTTTTATATGTTTGCTTTGTTGATTTTTTTAAAAAAAAGTTTTACATTTTTCATAAAAAGGCCATATTTTATAATATTTAAAAAAGTATTAAAAAAACTTTGAGGAATTTTATCATAAAATATGATACAGTAGTTTGTTTTGAAGGGAATATAAATTTTAACAAATCTGAAAAAGAACTCCTGATCATTCTCTTCCTGATGCTGTTTCCTCTTCAGTTGAAGGAAACCCCAGTTTTCCGATTGATTATTCTAAAAATCTTGAATTTTATTTGGCACCTCTCTTTTTTTTAATGTTTTCAAAATATTGCCTGAATTTCCCTAACATCCCATCTTCTGCTCTTCAACCAAGCCACCCTCCTCTCTTGCTAGGAGTATGGCAGTATCCTCCTCAGTCTGTTTCCGCCCTTGCCTCCTTGTGGAAGGTTTTTGACACAGTAGCCAAAACTGTTAAAATAGCAGTCTGATGTATCTCTCCTCTTCTAAGATCTCCCTAACTTCTCCTACTCAGAGCAAAAGCTTTCATGGTGGCTCAGGTATCATCTCTCTGCCCACTGGTTTCCCACACTGCTGCTTTCTTTTGATCTTCCTTCACTTTAGCTCGTTTGCATTTGCTTTTCCTTTTCCTCTGCTGGGAATGTTCTTTTCCCAAATGTCTTCATGGCCAGCCATCTCCCTTCCAATCTTTTCTATTTTCTGGGAGAGGCCTTTTTGAGCTCTCCACCAATGCATAGACATTCATGCACCCACTGCTTCTCTTTCTCCATTCTCTGCTTTAGTTTTCTCTGTTTAGTCCTTTTCATCACCTAACACACTATATGTTCTACTATTGTTTGTTACTTTTCCCCTGCCATTCTATGAAGGTAAATTCTTTTGATTTTCGTTTTCAAACTGAATACTTAACACTTAGAACCGTAGCTAACCCATAGCAGTTTTAATATCTCTTTTGAGTATTTGTTAGATGAGGATTTAGATGAACTTTTGGGGGGCCTTTACTTTTCACTTACCCCCCTGTATTTTGACACCTAGACTTAAGCTATTGCTATATGATGGTTACTTTTGGATTGCTTTTCTCTCTTCATCTACGTCACTAATCCCAAATGAATTCTTAAAATACAATATTTTCCTAATAGTAGATTCTGTGTTCATTGTACTCTTTCATTATTTTAATTAAATTACTTTCATTTTTTTACTTAATACATTAAGCTCCTACATTATTAAAGGGATTTTTGGAACATGGAACTCAAATCATGAAAACAAATGCTGACTATAAGAGAGTTAGTCTACCTAATGGACAGATAATTAAATAATAAGCTAAAGCACAAAAGTACAATAAAGACAGAACCCAGTTTTAGAGGGACTGCTGACCAATAAGTGCAAAACAAATTCGTGTTCAAATGTCAGCTAAAAATGTAGAATCTTATAGACAGGAGATGAGAAAGATAAATCTTGATAAACACATTACTTCTTTTATCACTACTCTAAATGATAAGATGACGTTTCTTAATGGAGGAAGCAGTAGGAAAAGTAACTAATGTATTTGGTTTCCTTAGAAGAGAAAGCCAGGATTAATAGCGAGATCAATGACCTTAGTGTTAGACGATCTAGATTTGAATCTACCACCACAATGTTATCTACACATACTGAAAGCTGATGTTTTAACCTCTGTGGGTCTCTGTAACCTTGGTTAATGGTAGAATAGTGTCCTAGACTATCTACATACATACATGATTTTCTTCGGTTATTGAAAGAGATTTTTTCTTATTTAAGGGGTCTTGATGGCTTTGTGCATATTTTTAATTTAGTTGAGTAAAGAACCAAAATTTCAAAACCAATTCATTGCATTAAATCCATTCTGACTCATTGCAGTCCTTATGCTCTTACTCACAAGTTTAAGAGTAAAACCACATCATAGAATTCTGAAGCTGTAAATCTTCATAGGAGCAGACTGTCACATATTTCTCTCCTGAAGTAACTGATGTGTTTGACCCTGTAAGCATTGGCTAGCAGCTGAGTCCTGGTGGCTTGCTGATTAAGTACTCAGCTGCTAACCTAAAGGTTGGAGGTTCAAATGATAAAAGGGGAGATCTGGTGGCCTTATGGTAAGAAGCTGTGCTGCAATCCTGACGGTTCAAATCCACCAGCTGCTCTGTAGAAGAAGGATGGGTAATCTTCTGTGAGATTAACAGCCTCTGCAAACCCATGGGAAGGTCCGCTTTAGGGTAGTTCTGACTCAATGGCTCATAACAACAACAATGCTTTGCTAGCCTGAAAATTGTAGTAATAGTAGGTTTTTTAAAGATACCTCTTATTTGTTTACTGACTACTTCATATTTTATCCAACTACTACATAACCATTTACACATGTAAAAATGAAATGAAGAAATATTTCCTGAATATATTCTTTTCCTTTTTAAGACATTGTCCTTATGAAAGGTGTAAAATCTTTCCATATTTTCACTTTTCATTTGAGATGACTATTATAAATGAAAAATGACTGTTTTCCATTTAACCTAAATCAACACACAGGACTAGAAATTAAGATTATTTTTTAACAATATGTATTGACTTTCTAAATGGAAGTGTGCCCCTGGCTTGATAAACCTATGGCAGTAACTGCAACATTTAATGTTGTTTTTAGAACTATTTCCATTCTTAGTAATTTATAAAAGATCTGAAGTATTTCTTTTTTTGAAAGAAACTGGTTTCTATCATTGGGATTTACTAATTACATATTTTCCTCCTACTGTCTTTCTGTTTTTCAGCCTTTGCAACTGGACTGTGACCTTTGTGCCATAGTGTCAAACTCAGGTCAGATGGTTGGACAGAAAGTGGGCAATGAGATTGACCGCTCCTCCTGCATCTGGAGAATGAATAACGCTCCCACCAGAGGCTATGAAGAAGATGTTGGGAGAATGACAATGATCCGAGTTGTGTCCCATACCAGTGTTCCCCTGTTGCTAAAGAACCCGGATTATTTTTTCAAGGAAGCAAATACTACAATTTATGTTATCTGGGGTCCTTTCCGTAACATGAGGAAAGACGGCAATGGCATCGTTTACAACATGTTGAGAAAGACAGTTGATGTCTACCCCAATGCCCAGATCTACATTACCACAGAGAAGCGCATGAGCTACTGTGACGGAGTGTTTAAGAAGGAAACTGGGAAGGACAGGTGAGTCCTCTCTGAGACACCATTCTCCTCTTGTACACTCAATCTTTGCTGAGCCCCTTTACCAGCTATCAAATGAACAGAGTAACATTTCAAATTAGTTGCTGTATGTTTTTTACTATTATGATTCTTTAATGAGCCAGCAGCTAGGCCTCGTTTATTCCACCTACACCACCGTCTGTTCTCTTTCCCTCTTGATTGACTCAGAAGCTTCAAAAACACTGGATGCTTCCTCAAGATAGCTTTAGATCTTTTCTTATTTAGCAGAATTGACTATTGATTAAATTGGTTTGTAACAAAGCGAAGAAGCTTACCCATTACTGTTTCAAAACATAGAATGTTAAGGGACCTTGGAATTAGGTATTAATCTAAATGTCTTTAGAATTTTTTTGTTAAACTTTACCTGGAGGTATAAACAGAACATCGTATTGATTTCCTGATAAAGTTGCATGTTTCTTGCTTGCAAATAGGCTCTGTGATCTTGACCACTTTAATTTAATATCTAAAATGTCAAGCAGAACCATAGTGAAATTATACCTTACTTAAAACCATTAATGGTTAGATTCCTGAGGAGAAAACAGGCATAAATAGCATTCGCCCAATTATCCAAACCCCAATATGCAGTTTTCCATTACATCTATTTCTTCCACAGCATTTTGTGAACTCCCTCTCTTGCTTCATTTTCTTCAGAACTGCTTTATCTGTTTTCTCTCTCCCACTAATACCCCCGTTTCTCTTTTCACCTCCTTCATCTCCCATTTAACTCATTTACTGCCATTTCTTCCTTCCTCTTTAGTAAAGCGAGCAGGAGAAAGAGAGGAGTGAAGTACTGAATCAGTCAATGTTGATTCATATATTTAGCTCTGATAAAGAACTGCTGAAGGGAGGTATTGAAACTAATGACTAAAATTTAAAATTATCTGTAAATTTTGCTTATCTGTGCAATGCCATGGGTAAAGTAAGCACTGGTCAGAATTTCAATATTAGCGTTCTGATTGCCTTAGAATCATTAACTAATACCGATCTTTAATTCTATTGGTGTGTATGTTTTCTTGTGTGTAGGAAAGCAACGTTTCTGTTATTTCTAGGTATAAATTGAATGCTAATGGTTATTTAAAAATCTTATGTGGACACATTCTTATGATTATCTTATGTTGATTTGAATTTAAGAGCTTTCTACATCTGAGCACCAATAATGCAAGCTTTATATGAAATGCAAGATAAAAATAGTCATCTCTACTTTTCTGTTAGTGTTAGCAAGAATAATGCTAACAGTTAGATTTGAGTCAATATAGCTTAACTTCCAAAGGCTGTGGAAAAGAAAGGAGTAGATAGGATGCTTTAAAGGAACATTCTAGTAATCTATATAACTGTGATCATTCTCAAGGGGTTTAGGAAATTTCTGGTTTCTCAGTAGCTTAAAGCAATGAAATTCATTAGCTAAATTCAATTCTTCATCTGCCATAGTTAGCCCTGAGGACACCCCTAGGTTATAACCATAAGCCCTCACATCTTCTGGTGGTATCAGAGCAAAGTGTAGAATGCTGTGTGTTCCTGTGTACTTGGCTTTTGCTCTGAGTTTACAATGAGGAAACACTGTTGTAAATATATGATTTCTAATATATAAGAACTGAGGAAGATGCATTTTCCTCTTGGCTGTGATGAGGAAAACTGATGATGAGGGTCAAAAAATTTGCTTGGTACAATTAGCTACAAGTAGGGGTAGGATTATGACTCAATGAGTGTGCTTCGTAGTTGATTTTGACTCACATGTTCTAGTGATAGAACATCAGATTTTTATGCTAGCTGACTTCCAGATTTGTGTGTCCTGAGGAGAAACTAGTGGGTTTGAACCACCTTCCTTTCAAACAGCAACTGATTTCTTAACCATTGAATACTTAATAATGTAAAATCGGGAAGAAAATATTTTTTAAGTTTTATTTTAGTATGCTGCTTCTTTCTTGCTATCTGAACATCTCCCTTTCTGACCGTGATATAATCTGCCACATGACTAAGTGCAGCTACCAGCCAGGAGAAGGTGACTGTGTCAGTATTTTAGAAATGGCTAAAATGAATGGTGGAAGTAGAGTCTGGTTGGATGACAAAAGACTGGTTAAAATGACTTCAAATTTGTCTTCATTTCAGTTATGCAGACTTTATTGTCTGTTTTTTTAAGTGATGTGTGACCTTCATTTTCAAATTTCAAACAACAAATCTTTTTCATTTTTTTTTTATGACAAAAAGTCTCAAACTTACCAAGCAGAGAGAATACTGATGTGATGAATGTCTATCTATCTGTTACCCACCTCAAGTACTAATTAACTCCTATCTAGCTGTTACCTGCCTTGAGTACTAATTAACTCATGGCCAATCTTGTTTCAATGTACTTTCTGCTTTCTCTTTCCCTTCTGGATGTTCTTGAAGCAAATCTCAGACATCAGTTCATGTAATCTGTGACTATATTGGCTTCTACCTCTAAAAGATTCTTAAAGGTAAACATAATTCCACTGTCCTACATTTAAAAATAAACAATAATTGCTTGATATATTGAAGCATTTTCAATTTCACCAATTTTCCCATAAATATATTTTATCAGTATGCTTAAATCCAAATTAGCATAACATCTGTGCTCGAGCAAGTGCTCAAGCCAGGGTTAGTGTAACATTTGTACACCATCATAGGTCTCCTGTATTTTCTTAGGTTATAGGTTTTTCTCTTTTACTCTGTCTGTTGTTACTAACACTTCCTCACTTATTCTGAAGAGTTTTTCATATTCCGGATTTTGCTGTGGCATGTTGTTCCCAGAATATTCCTTTAACATTCTTCTTTCCGTTTAGAGGCTTGATTGGATTCAGACACAAATTTTTTCAAGACTATTTAGATGGTGGAGAGATTTGGTGGCTTAAGAGTTGAGCTGCCAACACAAAGGCAGGCAGTTCTAATCCTCCAACTACTCTTCTCCAGTGGAGAAAGATGAACAGTCTCCTCCCATGTGATTTTAAACATCCTGAACGATGAGCTATGAGTCGGTTCCAACTTGACAGTAATAACAACACAGTAGCATTTAGGTGGTGATTCTCTCAGGAATCTTGGTGGTGTAGTGTGGTATGTGTTTGACAGCTGACTGAGAGGTCATTATTCAAAGTTACCAGTTGCTCTTGGAAAGAAATTAAAGGTAGTCTGTACCTATAAAAGTTGACAGCCAGAGGAAACCTCAGGGAGAATTACCATGTGTTGCAAATGATGGCACTGGTTGACTTTATTTAATTTACTTATTTGGTATATTTTCAGTTGGCAGGGCAGTTCCTTACCAGTAAGGCACCGGAGCCCCCTCTGTTGGGTTTAGAAAGCCGTATGTCTTACAGCAAGGAGAGTGTCTGGCCTTTCTCCCACTGAGCAGCTGCTGGATTTGCCCAATGACATTTTGATTTGCAACCCAAATGCACTATGCCACCAGGGCTCCTTCATAAAACATGAAGGTTTGCCAAAGGATGTTAATATCTTATCATTCCTTTCTGTTTATCAGCTGAAATACTTTATAAAGTGATATTTACCCTTGTGAATAATTTGTTTACCATGAGCGATAATACAGTGCTGATCTTTTCTCTTTATTGACCAGTATTCATGAATTGACACCCTAGTTTTTCTAAAGGCCACTAACTTATTGTTATTAATGCTCTCCTAACTTATAAATTTTGAAATACATTGGAAATGCTATATGACATTTTTATCCTTATCCATGTCCAAATTGTCTTATTTTGGCCTAGGTAATGCCTTCAAATTGGCTTTTGAGGTTTTTTTGACATGTCCTCAGTCACTGGTAGCATCTTTGTTTCCTGATATTACTAGAAATTTCAGCTTTATGTATTCTGGGGAAATATCAGGCTCTTATGTTCCTCCTGACCCAGGCCTGGATTCAAATACTTTTCTGATGAACCTTGGAGTCTTATAGCAGAAAATGGTATTTAAGAGATCATAATCTTGGCACTCTGAGCACCTACTGTTCTAAGTGGATCTATGTTTTTTCACCATGCCATTTCAGTGGCTAGAGATAAACAATATATACTGTAAAACTCTTTAAAGATAAAATCATTATGTATTCAGACTGATACTTCTGGTTTAAAGTTAAGATTACTGGATTATATTTTAACTTTTTAAAGTGTCCCTTACTTATGATACCGACTACATAAATAATTTCTTTTACAATGATTCATATACGTTCTGAAAAGGCACAGGGTAACAATGTTTCAAATATCCAAACTGCTGTACTATTTAACATCTCTGACATAAATTATTCCTCCTCCATTGAGTCCTACCATTCCTATCTAAGTCCCTGGGTTCTGATACTGGCTAGAAGGTCTCAGAACAATTAAAAAACTGTCAGGGAAATGGCTCGTGCAATTGTGGACAGTGCACAGTGACAGTCATATGGATTAAGAAAACATCACTCCTCACTACTGGACCAATAAGCAATATCATGGCCATTGCTGTTGTTATGTGCTGTCAAGTCGCCTGCGACTCATAGTGATCCTATGAGCAGCAGCCCTAAACCCTGCTCTATCCTGTGCCAATCTTATTGTCTCTGACACCCCTACCCTCATTACCCTAGTCACTGAATCAATCCATCTCATCAAGGGTCTTCCTCTCTTGTGCTGTCCCTCCACCCTCCCAAGCATGACATCTCTCTGTAAGGACTGGTCCCTCCTTGTAACATGTCCAAAGTATGTCAGATGAAACTTCAGAATCCTTGCCTCTAAGGAGCAGCCTGGTTTAACCCTCTCCAGGACGAACCTGTTTGTTCTCTTCTCAAGCACCATAGCTCAAAGGCCTCAATTCTCCTTTTATCATCCTTAGTCATTGTCCAATTATCTGATGCATAGCAAACAATTGCAAAGACAGTGGCCTGGATCAGGTGCACTTTAGTCTCCAGACTGACATCATTGCTCTTCAGTACTTTGGAGAGGTCTCTGACAGCAAACTTTCCCAATGCAATCCATCTTTTAATTTCCTGGCTGCTGGTGTCAAGAGTGTTGATTGTGGAGCCAAGAAAACAAAATCTGTGAATAATCTCAATCTCTACACCATCCATCATGATGCTGCCAATTGGCCCAGTGGTGAGAATCTTCATTTTATTGATATTGAACTTCAATCTATATTGAAAGCTATAATCCTTGACCCTCTGCAACAAGCACTTCAAGTCCTTCTCAGTTTAAGAAAATAGCGCTGTGTCATCTTCATAATGCAGATTGTTGATGAGTCTTCCTCCAAACCTGATACCACATTCCTCTTTGTACAGTCCAGAATCTTTTCTGCATATAGATCGAAAAGGTTTGGAGAGTTTGAAGTTGTCAACAATTTCATTTTGTAGGGATCCACAATCAAAAGCAGTCAAGAAATCAAAAGATATGTTGCATTGGGAAATTTATTGTAAGGACCTTTTCAAAGAGCTAGAGAGCAATGATGTCAGTTTAAAGACTAAGGTGCCTCTGATTCAAGCTGTGATCCTTTCAGTTACTTTGTATTGGTCTGAAAGTTAGACAGTAAATAAGAATGCAGAAGAAGATTCAGTGCCTTTGAGGTATGGTATTGTACAAGAGTACTGAATATCCCATAGACTGCCAAAAGGAAAAAGGAAAAAACAAGTCTATCTTGGAGGGCAATCAGGGTGCTCCTTAGAAGCAAGGATGATAAAGCTTACCCCACATAGCTTGGGCATGTTGTCAGAAGTGACCAGTTGTTAGACATCATGCTAGGAAGGTTGAGGATTAATGAAATAAAAGAAGACCCTCAACCAGATAGATTGTCATAGTGAGAACAACAGTGGGCCTTGAGCTTGTTGGAGGATGGCAAAGGAGAGGACAGTGTTTGAATTTGTTGTTCATAAGGTTGTCATGAATTGTAGTTGACACTATAGCACAAAACAGTGTCAACATTTTACCATTTCTATCTTACATGTTTCTACCACTCTGACAATCATATTTCCCAAAGACAACCAGCATAAATGCTCTTTTATTTTCTATTACAATATACATGCATCATTTTAGAGTAAGAATGCCACCAGCAATATGATTGCCATAGCATTTTAAGATTATTCTGTTGTTCTTCAGTGCCTCTAAATCAACTATGAGCTCTAGAAACTCTATGAACAGTAAATCAGACCTTGCTGTATCCAGAACCATCATCACAGTCTTGGTCATTGGTGTGTGAAGGATTCATCATTTTAAATGGCATCCCTAGCCACTGACTCTGACTTTGTCTTGTGGGTAAGTGGAAATATATGCAAATAGGGTGTGTTCGCCTATCCAAAAGGGGGTTGGCTAATCTTCATACTAAATTAAGCAGATTCAGCAGGAGATTTGGGGAATCTCAATACTGGTAAGGAAGAAACTGAGAATGGGGGGGGGGGAGATAGAGAGAAAGATTGATTGTCCTTGGTGCCAAATATTCTTGTGCCACTCACTCAGACCAGGGTCTACAGGAGCAGCAGCCACAGCTGCAGCAGGGAAGCAGAGACTCCACATTAGACAGAACTGACCTTGGGACTGCTACCCCAGGGAACCAGAGCTAAAAGCCTTTGCTCAACCTTGCTGGAGGACGAGGGGAGAGCCATAACTGGTAGGACTAAGAACTTGATGAAATTGGCCTAAAGCCACATGACTGAAGGCTAAGGTGCCTATGAACACATTTCAGAAGCTGTCCTGACTGTCCTGCTGCCAACCGGAGTTATAATCTCTTGACCTCCCTCCTAAACCTCATAATTGTGACTGTTTCTGTTTAGTTTATCAGCTATTGCAACCTATTTTGTACCCTGTAGAGCAGTAAGACTGGGTTTAGAATTGGTACAAAGAGGTGCAGGAGCGTGTTAAAAATGTCTGACCTTAAGGGAATTGTTTTGAGCTGACCATGTTGTTTGTGGGAACAGTGCTGCTTTGCGGAGTTAGTAGGGGTCATATGTGGCCTTCCGTTTGTCGCTCTTGCTCTTTTTGTAGCCATGCTCAAAGCCAGTGTAGCAATCATATGTCAATTCATCTCTTTGAGATCTTCCTATCTTTTGCTGACCCTTTCTCTTTCCCAGACTACTTTCCTTTTCCAAACACTGACGTCTTCTAACAACATATCCAAAGTATGTGAAATATTAAAGAAAACATTTTAAAAGATAAGCCATCATCACAAAAGTATGCGCTGGTTATATTCCAATAGAAATTTTGAATGTTTTCCTGTTCTCCACATAGAAACGTGTGAAGCAGTGGCTATCTGAAGACAGAAAAGGAATTGAGAGGAAAAAGTGGTGTCCATCTAGTTTTTCTTTTGTTGTGTGTCTTTTGTGTGCACGGATTAGAACTCTTCAGCACGTACTCATTTTTATCATCAAGTGTTTAATGGAGAGACCATGTCACTGTTATAATGTATAATCTATAGAACAAAAAAATAAGTGTCATTGGTACTTAAAGTGATACATAAGTAAATGATTAAATGCAATTTCTTCCAGGGGAAATATATATCCATCAATATATCCCTATATACCTATATCTATGTCTATATCTATACTTATACCTATATCTATCTCTATCTCTATCTCTAATCTATCTATACCTATATATCTATATCTATATCTCCTAAACGTACTTTATACTTCTTCAACTTGTCAAAATTGTCTCTAAAAATACTTCTTCTTGACTTTTAAGGTGGTCACCTATTTGTTTGTTTTGTTTTGTGGCAAGTGATTCCTCATTGAGGAGATGAGGAATCGAGCAAGTATGCACACTGTTAAATTTCTTAGCAGACGTGTAGACCAGCTCCTAAACATATTGGAGGGCCTTTTCAAACCAAATGAAATTTAATTTGCTCTCTTATCAGTTACTGACAAAAATTATTTGTCTTGTTAATTAAAAAGGGTGACCTTGTGGGAAGGACTAAAAGCACAGAAAGAGAAAGCTGCTTTCTTCCTTTGTCTTAAGGGATGCACATTTTCTTCGGAACTTGAGGTCCTCTGGGCAGTGACTGACTTTAGATTTTCACTTGCCAAATATCTTTCCGGGAAATAAAAATCTCTAATTCTACGGCAACTTTCATTCCTTCAAGAAAGCTTCAGAATTAAAGATCATACATTCAAACAGTTCTAGACAAAATAGACCTCCCTTTCTTTTTGAGTGACTGCAATGCGTGGATAAGACTAGCCTGATGACACATACTCATTTGCGTTAATACATCATTGGACAGAAACGCTCTAGGGATGCTGACAAGATGCCATCCTCCACACTTTGAAGGATGTGATAATGTGCCTAGCTGTGTACACATGTAGAATTAATGATACATGTCCTGGAGAAGTAATCAAGAGTACATATGAGAGATTCCATTTATGGGCAGGTGGGCAATTGGGCCTTCTATTCCACTTTAGAAATATGTTGGCAAATGTTGGCCTATTATTTAATTAAGTAATAATTGAGCAAGCTGTAGTCCCTATTAAAAAGAGCAGAGCTAATTCTGGGCTGATAAAGGGCTCTGAGCTGCCCTAAATAGGTCTTAATTAGCTGGCACCAATGCAGCTCTGCCTTCAGGGATGGATGAAATTAATGAAAGCTAGCAGCAAATAGATCATAGTTTTAAGATATTACTGCCTCAGGTAAAGGGGCTAAGAAGAAAGGTAGCTACTTATACAGATCTTTGAGGAGATAGGATGCATGAAAAGTTGCTTTCAGAAAACATGAACAAAATAGGAAAGTAATTTGTAAATATTAAGGACTATACTTGGCTAAAGGAACATCATGCTTGGAAAGGTGGAGGGTCAGTGAAAGGGAGGAATGAGGTACACTGATAACCTTGACTGCAGCAATGGACACAAGTGTGTTAGAGATGATGTGGATGGCATAAGATAATACAGGTTCTATTATTCATAGGGTTGCTGTGAGTTGTACTCAATTGAATGGCACATAAGAATAACAACAACAATACCTAGCTAAGAAGCCCTAGTGGCATAGTATGTAACTTGTTGGGATGCTAACCAAAATGTCAGAAGTTTGAATTCACCAGCTGCTTTGTGGGAGAAAGATGGGCAGTCCCCTCCTGTGATGATTTATAGCTACAGAAATCAAATGAGTCCAAATTAAGTCATCACCTGCGGGATTGAGTTTATTCTACCTGGATAATCCTTGTCAGCATTCCTTTCCATTTTCATAAAGTAGAGAAAAAGAAATCAGCAAAATGTAATTCCTTGCTGCCTTCTCTGGCAATGGTTCTATCTGGCATTGGTTTTGCAGTGTAGCCCAGTTTTGGCTATTTCAGTGTTGCCATTTTGAAAGTTTCTTGTGCTGGTGCTTGACTGATTTTAGGAATTAAATTGACTCAGCCTCCTTGGTTTTGTAAACCCGTAGTAGTTTATAGCAAGGGAAGGGATTTCAAGCTTCCTTACCCAGGAATTTGATATCCCTTTGAGAGTTTTCATCTGGTAGCACCTAAAGTGACTTTCCCCAACAAAAGCTGACCCAGCAGAGCATCAGGAGGGCACACATGAAAATGAAAACCTGAAAATATTGCTAGTCTTAAGAATATGACATGAGGCACTGAAGCATACTTGGTTTGCCCTAAAAAGTACTTTTGCTATGCATGAACTCAAAAAACAAAGACCCCATTTCTAACTTGGAGAGTTCTGGTGGCCTAGTGTATGAAAAATTGTGCTGCCAATCCAAAAGCAGGTGGTTTGAGCCCACCAGTTGCTCCTTGAGAAAAAGATAAGCAATCTTCTTTAGCGTGACTTACAGCCTCTGAAAACCTGAAGTGTCGATTCCGATTCAATGGCAATGAGTGAGTAAGTAAATGAGCAACTTCCAACTCAGAACTTGTGTAAGAGGAAAATGTCAAAGAAGGAAAGAACTTGTCAAAGAAGGAAAATATTTTCCACTGAAACAAGCAATAGAAAAGTGCTAAGACCGTACCCTATCAAAAGCTGGAAATCCTGCAAGACCCAGAAGAAGAGGGCAATCCCCTTGAGCTTCAGCTCTCTTCTAATCCTAAGAAAAGCTGAGAAAATAAGCAGAGCAGAACAATTCCTAGAGCACAGTATTATAAGCATTACATTCCTTATTGAAGATGGTTCTGCAAATACAGTACCTCAATATGTTTTCAAATGCAACACTGACACACCTCTGTAGAAACAAATTCTTGTTCCTATCCAGCTGATGCATTTGGCAGGAACAGTAAGTTCACACTCATACGACTCTTGCGTCAGTATAATAAGGCATCAAGAACTGTGTTTTCATGGGAAAAACCACTGGGATAGAGGGGACCTTTTCCTTCATGTTCATGACAGCATCCAGTGACCTACAGTAGGCCTCATTGTAATATACACGTAGTGGAAATTAACAATTCTAGAAAAGAGATACATTGGTATATTTTAATAATGGAAAGATATTAAAGGCATTTGTAATTGATAGAGATACCAGTTCCAAACTCTTATGTGTTAAAAAGAACAAAAAGGATGGCTAGGAAGAAAAAATATACATACACAATGAGTAAAAATGAAAGATTTTACAATACAGCTTAGTCTACCATTAGGATTCAGTAATAATAATTTGTTGTTGTATACTGTTGAGTTGGAGCGAATCCAGAGTTGACCCTTCACTGTATTGTCAGAGGAAATAAATAATGATAGGAAATTGCTCATCATTCTCCTATAGAGCAGCTGGTGGATTTGAACCACAAACCTTCAGGATTAT
>NW_006399819.1:13447219-13450640 GCF_000299155.1 Elephantulus edwardii | reverse complement strand
AACATTTACAGATATTTTGGGTTTCCATTCATTCATTGTTGCACTATTCTCTCTACCCTCCTCCCAGTTTGTTCTTGTCCAAATGCCACAGTATAGCACAGCTTTTCACCACTAGGACATCAACAGAGAATTTCCAGATAACCAAGCTAGGTTTAGAAGATACTGTGGTGCTAGGGACATTTTAGCCAATGTAAAATGAATCTTGACTGGAAGCAGAAAGTACCAGAGGAATATCCACCTGTATTTCTATGGAAAGGCATTTGGCTGCATGGATCACAGTAAATTGCAGCTAATCTTGAGAAGAATGGACACTTAATTGTGCTAATGTAAAATTTATACTTGGACCAAGAACAAGGAGACACTCCATGGTTCAAAATCAAGGAAAGGTACATGTCAGGGATGCATGTTATCTCCATACCTTTTCAATCTATAGCCAAAAAAGATGATTCAGGAGGCTGAGCTTTATGAGGAGGAATGTGGCATCAGGATTGGAGGAAGGCTCATCAGCAACCTGTGTTTGCAGATGACACAACCTTGCTTGCTGAAACTGAGGAGGACATGAGGCTTTTGCTGCAGGTGGTCAAAGATTGTAGTCTTCAAATGGATTGAAGTTCAACATCAAGAAAACAAAGATTTTCACCACTGGGCCAATTAGCAGCATCATGATAGATAGTGAAGAGATTGAGATTGTTAACAGCTACAGCTTACTCAGCTTCACAATCCACACTCTTGGCACCAGCAGTCAGGAAATGGAAAGATGGATTTCAGTGCTGCATAGCAATGATGTGAGTCTAGAGACTAAGGTGTGACTGATCCTTGTCATGCTCTTTTCAATTACTTGCTAATCAGAAAGCTGAACAATGATTAAGGATGATGGAAGAATCTATGCCTTTAAGTTGTCGTGCTGGAGAAGAGAACTGAACTTGGATTGCCAAGAGAACAAATATTTCTGTTCTGAAGAGGGCAAATCTGAAACCCAGGCTCCTTGGAGGCAAGGATTTTGAAACCCCATCTCATATACTTTGGGCACGTTGCCAGCAAGGGCCAGTCCTTGGAGAAGGACATCATGCTAGAAAGGGTGGAGAGACAGCACAGGAGAGGAAGACCCTGGATGAAAATGGATTAACACACTGACTTGAGTAATGGTGGTAAGTGTGTCAGTGTGTCGGAGACAGTGAGACTGGTTCAGGATAGGACAGTATTCAGAAATATCGTACATGGAGGGGATATTAGTCACAAGCAACTTGACAGCATGAAGCAGCAACAATAACAACCAGCAATGGTTGTGGTAATCCAGATTTGTAGTTGATATACTGAAGGAAATATGACTCTTGTGGGCCAGAGGAAACATGCTCGTCAGAATGACTAAACACAAAGCCAGATGACTCTTGTATGTTAGAAAGAAAGAGCTGTTAAGTCTCATTAAACTCTTCTCATGGTAAATCAGCTTCAGGTAAAACATTCCTCTCCTCATTAAAAAATTCCGCACACTAGATATTGCATAAAACCAAAGAAAATTAAAATATGTCTATACTTAAAATCTTACGTTTTTTAATTTATATTTTTTAATTCTTTGTTTAAATAATGAGATTTATCTCTTCAAATAAATAATTTCTCTCCTTTTGTATTTTGACTTTCTCCTCTCTTTTGATTTTTAACCACATATCTGAATTTAGATCAAAAGTAAGATAATAAAAATGTCTATACAATTTTTCTTAATAACATAATCTTTGGGAAATATCTTATTTCCCTTTAATCCTTGCATGTGTGGGCTCTTTTAAAGACTAAGTTGACTGTTTTGAAATTTTTTTTAAAAGTTAAAATACACACAATGAATTCATGTTCAACACTTTTTATATATACAGTTTATTGACAAGAATTTTATATTACAAGAATTTCGTGCTTGAAGTGAATATCCCTTATAAAATTAAAGTGTTGTTCCATTTAAAAATGATTGTATGTAAAATTTTGGTTCAGAGTTTCAAAGATGTTTCCAGTCAATTGATTTTTTCAATAACAATGTTTTCTGAAAGTTTTATTTTCATCAAGAATCTGAAATTCTCTTCTATAGTCTTTTCCTTTTTTTATCAAGCTATAACTATTGGCTCTTGATTGAAATGTGCGGTAATAAGCATAGGGGTATCACCCATTTCTTCTGGTCTCATAGTAACAAAAATGTCCTTTAATAGGAATCTGTCAGGGATGCTGCATCCTGTCCCCATACCTTTTCAGCAGAACAGATCACTTGGGAAGGAGAGCTTTATGAGGGGGAATGTAGTATCAGGATTGGAGGAAGACTCATAAACAACCTATTTTATGTAGAGGAACTGCTGGAATGTTATGCTGGAACTGGGGAAAACCTGAAGCCAATTTGCAGTGTCATGATAGATTGAGGTTGTTAATAATTTCAGCTATTTCCAAAATAGTTTCTCATTACCTACCTACCCTATCCAATGCCTTTGACCTGTGGTGCTGGAGAAGAGTGTTAAGTATACCATGGACTGCTAGGAGAACAAACAGGTTTGTCCTGGAGAGGGTGAAGCCAGAATGTTCCCTGGAGTCAAGGATTCTGAAGCTTCATCTGACATATTTTGGGCATGTTGCAAGGAAGGTCCTTGGAAAGGGACATCATGTTTGGCAGAGTGGAGGGGAAGCAAAGGAGAGGAAGACCTTTGGTGAGATGGATCAATTCTGTGACTGGAGTGGTGGGAATAAGTGTGTTTGAGATGGCTAGGTTGGCACAGGATAGAACAGCATTTAGAGCTCTTGTACACAGGGTCACTATGAGTTGCAAGCGACTCGATGGCACATAACAACAACAACAAAAACCCTATCCAATTAATCATGGGCTCCAGAATTCATTAAGTTTTACTTGTTGGAAAGGAAATTGTTTACCTGACTTTATTGTGTTTGTCTGCTATATTCACTGGACAATGTACTTCATAGAGGCAGGGGTAACGATCTAACATAGTGATGGCATGCTACTGAAATGCAAAACAAATGCATTGTTTCACTCTCCTTTTAGCTAAGTGTTCCAGGTTTTCTTGAATTGACTTAAGGAATAGCTATTTATTTTCTTTTTCCTACCATTATCACAAGAGCTCTGGTAGCCTCATGGTAGGAAGCTGTGCTTCAAACCCCAATGCATGTGGCTTATATCCACCAGGTGCTCTGTAGGACAAAAATGGACAATCACATCCCCTGTGATTAACTGCCCCTGAAAACCCACCAGAGGGTCAGCTATGGGTCTCTTACCGCCAGTAAGTAAAAACAAGAAAATCATTATCATTGCACTACACCACTGCTGCATTATCACCAGACCTCTTATGTTTGTTGTTGTTGTTATATGCCGTCCAGTCGCCTGCGACTCATAGCGACCCTATGTACAACAGCCCTAAACTCCGCTCTGTCCTGTGCCAAT
>NW_006399819.1:13444504-13446204 GCF_000299155.1 Elephantulus edwardii | reverse complement strand
CCTGCTTTCAGCCAAGATCCATCTAACATCAGCTACAATATCTCTAGTACCACGACCCCTTCTAAACCCAGCCTGGACTTCTGGTAGTTCTCTGTCGTTTTTGGATAATCTTCAGTAATAATCTTGCTTGCATGTGAAATCAGTGTGATTGTTCTGTAGTTTCCACATTCTGTTGGGTCACCAATTAATCTAGTCCTGTGGTTATGCCTGTAAGACCTTTCCCTTTGCCTTGAATGCACTTCTTCTCATAGTCAAGCACAAAAATGGAATCAACTGTTAGCTCTTCCATGAAGATTTCCACAGTATTCGGAATTAGAACCCATATTCCTTTCTCTAAAAACTTGTAATACTTTAGTAGAAACCCTCACTTTCTACCATGCATTATTGCTGTTTACTCGTACTCTCTCATGAACTCTTTTAGGGAAATACCAGGTCTTATTTATTTTTCACACACCTGATTGCTACTTGAATTAGTATGTGCTCAATAAATATTTGATGACTGGTGGAATGGGTGAAAATATGAATTAGTATAAATACTACCAGATAGTTTCCTGGGTTTAAATATTCTTTTGCTATTTTTTGAAATGTTTGTAAATTTCAAAACTTTCCCCTCAATATACAGGGGCCATGGTAGTGCTAAATGAGACAAGTTCTACCTAATTTAGGATTTTGATAGAAAAGTTTCCACATTTTTGCTCATAGAGACCACCTCTTGCTCTGTCTTACAGAAAGGTTGGCAAATCTATTACCTTCTGTAGGTTTTGAGTGACTGGGCACTGGGGTTTTAATAAGTTACTGACAGAGCCATTTCTCAAATATAGGTTTCCATTTTAGCTTCACTTTAGTGGCAAAGCAGGTTCCAAGACTTCACTCACAATTTTGTTAGCTGTCAGTTGCCTGGTGAGAGAACAAACCCTAGCACCCAAGTCCAAGGTTAACTCTTGTTCTTTAGGAGACAAATACAACAGCAACTCCAGTGGGTGGAAAACAAAAGACTCCTGTAAAGGAGAACTGCAAACTCCAGTAAAATGATGTGAGCATCACAATTCTTATCTATCGGAAAACTTACTATTCTCTGATACGAGAAAAGATAAAATGTCTTAGTGAAAGCATTTTTAATTTACTTCATGAGGAACATAAATTAAAGGGGGGGAAATGACAACAGTGTCTTTCAACCCACTACATAAAAGGTTGATGTATTTGGACACAATTTTCTAGATAAAGTAATGAAAACATTTTGATACATTCAGATCACAGGGAGCTCAAAACCTATGAGCTTGACCCTCATTTCATTTTGTAAAAACGAAAGCTTTTGCAATGAATTGAAACAACTTATAACCTGATCTGACCCTCGGTTTCTCCTCTGACCTTCATTCATTAAACTTTCCTGTTCTCAGCTCCAGCCACTGCACTGGTCACACAGACTTCCTTGTTGCATCTCAATACAGGAGACATACTTACTCATTTGGTACTCTAGCTCCTTCCTAGAACACCTCTGTCCCTCATGTATTATATGAGTCATTTGATCATCTCTTTAAATCGTTTACTCATTTGCCATCTACTCAGAATGTACCGTGACACTCTACTTAAAATTAAAATATCCACTTTGTATGTTGTTATGAATAGAACTGTACTTTCCAAGAAGATGTGTGGGATTGATCTCCTTTTCCAAACCTGTGAAGTTGAGTAGATTGATTATT
>NW_006399819.1:13430900-13444271 GCF_000299155.1 Elephantulus edwardii | reverse complement strand
TTCATTTTAATGAACATTTATGGAAAGTTTGGATTTCCATTCATTTGTTGTTGCACTTTTCTCGCCTTCCACCTCCCCTACCCTCAGTTAGCTCTTCTCTTTGAAAAGTAAAAGAAAAATTCTTTCATTGGTATACAATCCCCCTGCACCCCACCCCCCCACCGCGAGTATAGTCCACTCTGCAACCTTCATTCCAGACTCCTGTGATAATCATAATACCCTATAATATATTGCTTTTGAACTGTTCTCTCCCTCATCCATTTCAATGCAGTATACATAATTTATCCAGCTTTTCTCAGTCTTACCCCAACCCTGATGTCAGTCGCATTCTACAGCAGTGGCAACATGCAGTGTTTATCCTTTTGTGACTGAGATATTTCACTCAGCATAAAACAAGGAACTCACCTATTACATTTGTTAGTTTCCATTAAGCCTATTTCAACTCATGATGACACCATGTGTGTCAGAGTAGAACCATGCACCACAGGCTTTTCAATGATCTTTCAAAAGCAAATGCAGGCCTTTTTCCTCAGTGCCTTTGGATGAACGTGAAACTTCTGTGTTGTAGTTATCAAATATTTTAATTGTTCACACCATTAGGAGCCCAAACAATTTGCATTTTTCACAAATTGTTTAGTTTTGTGTTTGTCACTATTTGCTCCCTCTCTTTCTGTCATTGCTACAGAGTTTGAACATGCTCATGACTGAACCTCTGTTGAGTTTCCCAGGCTCTAAATCACACAGAAGGTGATTTCCTTTCCTTCTACCTCAGAACTGCAGGTAGATTAAAACCTCTAGAGTGACCTTTGGGTTGGCAGTGCACCTCACTATAAACTAACCACCAGTCCTCCCCAGAGCTGTGCTGCCTCCTCTAGATGTGCTCCTCACTCTTGGGAACTGTATTTTGAAAACCAGTGTGATTGAGAAAGGCTCTACAATATCAGGAAGTCTGTCCAATTAGTTCAAAGACACTTGGTCCTCTAATCTTTGTATTTTTGGTGTCATGTTGTGCTAACGTTTAAAACTATTTTTATTGTGATATTTCTAATGGTGAGGAATTGTTTAACCTTCTGTGAAGATACAACTGCAATTTTGTCATTTTATTCTTTACATTTTAAGATCTCGCTCCTCTGCAATCGTGCCAGATGGTGTGCTCATTAGCTTATGAGAAAGGGACGCTTTATCATCCTAGACAGAGAGACAAATCATTCTGTTCTCTGACTTTTGAGTCAAGAATCAACATTTGGCTGTATGTTCAACTCACTATTTGCTTTACAATTTTTCTCATTAGGTATTTATTACCCTGACAGTGTCTGAGCTAGTCATTATCCCTCTGTCATGTATTTCTTTCAAATTATATTCATTTTAAGTTTGGGTTGGCACTGTTTGACAATTGCCATCATCGCAGCATTGTATCTACTAAATTGTTATTTCTCTTTTGCCTGAATGACCTAGGATGTATAACTATCATCATAAGATGTTGTTCTAATTATTGTTATGTACCGTCGAGTCAACTGTGACTCCTTGTGACTCTATGCAAGTAATCTGAACCTGGCCTGTCTTGTCCCACCTAATCATCTCTGACACATTTGAGCCCATTGCTACAGTCACTGTGTCAATCCATCTTGTTAAAGTGTTAGAGAGGAGAGCAAACCGGATGGTGTTTTCTCCTTTGACTTACTATTTTAGAAGTATGGAAGGGAACCTCTCTTTGTGATTGTATAGGTATAAGGCTTGGAATTGCTGGTTTATGATAAATGATGAAACTTGAGAAAAATAATTTAACACCAAAATGAGTTGGTAACTTATGACTAAAGTTATAGTATTATTTTTTCTTCATCGTATATCTTTTTTTTTATGAAAATGGTATGCTGAAGGAGGAAAAACAACAACTATAATAAGATGGTTACACTCTGCCTTGTAGTGTTACTGTGAGTTGGTATCAACTCAACAGCAATAGTCTTATATTTGAGAGGCTTTTTTGGTGAAGCAGCCTTGTATACTGCATATGCCTGAAAATGTGATATGAGTGGAGGGCTATGTTGAAAAAAGGACTCTAGAAACCTTTTGAGAATAATGGAAATGTTTATTATCTTGATTGTAGTAGTCATTTCACTGGCATTTACTTTTGTTTAAAAAATTGTCTGCTTAGGTATGAGTAATTTATTGCATTTCAATTCAATAACGTTTTGCATCCCCCTCAAAAAAAAAACAACAACACAAAAAACCCTTAAACATTCAGTGAGACATTGACAAAATGGACGTGGTAATTGTTCCAGAAATATTTAAACAATGTAAAGTGGAGATCTGGTAAGAATTTAAGACCTGATTAAATAAAAAGAAAAAAAAATAGTTACACATGAGATGTTCCATTATTGTAGTAAAATAAACTATAATTTTAAACTTCTAAAAATTTATATTTTTCACAAAAAGGAAAATTAAAATTATTAATAGGCAATTCATTCCAAAGCTCTGTTATAGATATATAACATTAATCTCTTGATGTGAATGAGTTATTCATTTTCTCCCAGAATGCTTCTCTGAACAACTTAATATTAGACATAAGGAAGTTTCTTTCACTTTGGTTAGTTGGATGATAGGAGAGAGAATAGAGGACGTGGTTGGGAGTTTCTGGGCAAGATTGTCATTTTGTCTTTTTTTTTTTTTAAGAAAATATAACTTTATTAGCTGTATGTCTTTCTTCCACTGATAGGGATATGTTAAACAATCAATTGAATGCCTAATTCAAACTCTCTATCTACTTATTGAATGCTAAATTCAACAGTTGTGCATTGGATGCTGAGTTCAGTATCTGCTTAGTGAATATTATACATTCTGCTTAGGTGAGCTTCTCAGATCAATTCTACTCACAATGGCACAATATTTATCAGAGTAGCACTGTGCTCCCTAGAGTTTTCAGCAAGTAATTCTTCTGAATTCAGTCATTAGAACTTTCTTTAAAGGTACCTCTGGATGGATTCAAAACTCTAACCTTTTGGTTAACAGTCAAACATCTTCACTCATTCACAATACCTAGAAAATCCATTTAGAATAAATAAAGCTTATATTTGTCAGCTAGTATTTGTCAATCTTTGGTAATTCCTCTGCTATCTTGGCAGGAGAGTCACTGAAGGCATCCCACGGACCTCAGACTATATCAGATGACACTCTGAGAGGGGGTGATAAAAAAGTATGGTATGATATTTCAGTAAACCTTTATTTTTTTATAAAAATTTTCAATCTTACAGTATTTCATTCTGTTATATTAAACAATATGAGTCAGAGTCAATGTGGTGGCATTCAATAACAACATTTTTTTTTACTACAGACCATGGAGTCAGAACTGACTCATATCTGGTTTTTTAGAGGCAATAGATTGCATGGGAAGAGATTTCCCATCTTCCTTTCTCAGAGCAGATGGTGGATTCAAACTCTCTGCTTTTGAGTTGGCAGTACAACTCCTTACCACCGAGCCCTAAGAGCTCCCACATAACAACATAGATAATTATAATAACAAAAACATTTGTAGTTAGCCTAGCTTACATATATCAATATACACACAAGGCTAAAACTCTAGGCTAATTTACTGTTTGAGCCTCCATGGTTTCTCTGATCAAAACTGTCATTAGTACCCATTTTTTAAATGATGTTTCAAATCACATGGTTTGAAAAGTCACTGAATGAACTATAAATATAAGAAGTTGTTTTCATTTTTTTTGCTGCCAGTGTTTTATAGTTACTGATTTTTTTAAAGATTTCTGGTGTTTTAACTACAGTATTGTGGTAATTAGCATATATGAACCTACCAAACTATATTTAACAATGAAACAGTAACTAAAGGAAAAGGAAAACTTTTGTATAATTTAATACAAAATTATTTTACAAAAGAATGTTGTTGTTACTACACATACAATCTAAGAAATACTGTAGTTGAGTAATTTACCACAGTATTTCTCACAAATTATCATATAATTAAAACTGAGACTAGACTAACATGACTAAAACCTCAGTATGGTCTGATGTGGGAGGAGGCACATGGGAGGTACAAGGCTGGTGTCACACGGATTGACATCGACCCTGGTGATGCCACTGAACCTTTGACCATTAAGTCTTATTGGAAGAAAGATGGACAATCTTCTTCCTCGTGATTTAGTGCCTTTGGAAACCTGCTGTCGAGTCAGTTCTATGTGTCCATTCTGACTAGATGGCACACTCAACAACAACAAACAAATTGTTAACATCCTTGTGATGAAGTCAGTGTTCTACAGCGTAGCTTGCATCATTGTGGAGACCAAAGATTTCTGAAGGTAAATGCAAAACAAAGAATGATTGCTATTTTATGGTTTCTACTCCACTACAATTTTATGTTCCTGACAAGTTTCTATACTAATTCCTCAGCCCATAACAAATATAGTTGAGTTTATTTAGGAGTTTGTTAAATTTTATTCTAGGAGTGCATAAATTTCCCTTATGCTTAATGGTGAACGTAATTAATTTTCCTTTCATCTCCTCTTTATCTTTACTTCACTAGTAATTCTTCTGACAGCTTACCATCCTACCATAATTAGAAGAGTAGACCCTTCCAAACAGCAAACCATTGGCAATTTTGTCACCTGGAAAGATTGCATAAAAGATGCTAAAAATATACACATGACTGAATAACTGATCCATCTCATTTCCTTAGCAGGTGGATTCTTGGTGGGCAGAGAACGGGCTTCTGGTATTTCTGCTGCCAAGCACATTGTGGATGCTCAATAAATATTAAATAAGAAGAAGAATTTGCTAATTAAGATGAACATTTTTTTCTCTATTAAGCAGATGGTGCTCAATAGGAATAGCCCATTATTTACAAGTCTGACACAAGGTGCTGGCAATTGTCTACGAAACGTGATTCTCACTTCAGATACTGATTATTGGTAAAAGTAAACTTTTGTGACAGACCATTGGTTCAGTATTAGTTAATGTTTGTGATAAAACGGAATAGAAATGGACTTTCACCTTCTATATGTTTATAATTATGCTATTTTGATTATTAATATTGACTTCAACTATAAAAGTATTCTTATTTGACATAGGAAAGTTTTGGCTAATTAATATGAGTTTATTCTATAGACTCATTATTTGATTTGAAACTTCATCTTGCCTGACATCTGAAGATTTTTTTCTCCCCTTTCAAGTTCTTTGAGTGTCTTTTTGTGGTTACTAAAGCTCCATGTGAACACTTCAGTGATATGGCACTCAGATGAATAGCTGAAACCCTGGTGGAATGATGGAACAGAGGAGTTAATTAGGCATTCCCAAAATACACTTTATTGCATGATTTTAGATCACCTCAATGAAAATAACAGCCTAATTTTGTCAAGTCATTTAAATTATAGTGAAAGTGATGATGACAATAGAATTTCTCCAGTTCTTTGGAGAAGTTAATTTTGTTGTCAGCCTATCCACATTTCTAAGTCACAAACCGCAGACCTAGGTTATAGCACAAGTAAAGGTTAGTTATCAGATTCTGTAATGAATGCCTATCTTCTGCACAGAGTCGGTGCAAATGGTGATTTTTCAGGGATGTAAAACTAGCAGCTTTTCATATTAAGAGGTGAGCAAGCAGCTGCCGTGCTTGCTCATAAGAAAGAAACATCCTGTTAACTAACATGTTTCCATACATGCCCACCCACCCACAAGACACTCTCATAAAACTATTTAATGCAGGCAGATTTCTGTGTTTGTTTGTTTATTTGTTTGTCCTGACACAGCCTGTACAAAAATGTAGGTTTATTCCAATCTCTTGCAAACATTTCATTCATTCTTTGAGCACACAATATTTCCTGAGTGCTAACTAGGTGTCAGACAGAGTCCTCAATGCTGAGAATCCACCAATATTTTAAATACATTTTCTGCTTTTACTGGTAACTCATTGGAAATTCTGGCATGTGTTGGCAGGTTCTTTGCGTCTGATCTCACCTCATTTTTAGCATTTCTAAATCATGCTCATCAGCATGTCACTAGGTAGGATATGAAAGCAACTGAGAAATCCTGCCAGTGCTGAATAAGCCCCAGAGTGAACTAAAAATAGGTTAACCACAAGGATGTGCAGTGGATCGAGATGTGTGTTTGAGGCAGCAAAATTAAGCATCGTGCCAAAGTGCAGGTTTGGCTTCATTTTCAAACAATCAGTGAGCTAGACATCTTGCTGGCATTCCACAGAAGCCGTGTTGAGAAATCAAGACAATGTTTTGTTTTTTGGTTTTTTTTTCTGCAGTCTGGACTCTGCCCAGAACATGAGATCATAAATATGTTCACTTAAGTAAAGTATATTATAATATAGGGGTGAATCATCTTGCATTTTGAAAAGCATTTATTCTATAACTCAGCATTTCTGGAGTTATCCTAGATATCTACATGATATGTGCTTTAAGTGATATGATCAATAAAACCAAAAAGGCCACATGTGTTAAGTAGTATTCCATTCACTTCTCTATTTCCATAAGTCCAAGGTGCAAGTAACAACCCTCAGAGATTCAGATGACCTAGGGAACCACACTGCGGTGATCTAGGTCTAGTCTCAAACTAAAAAAGTAGGCGTCTCAATAAAAATTTTTGTTGGGTAAATAAGTTATTTCTCTTTGACTGTTTTGAAGTTCCATACCTAACTCAAGAATCTCTGTTGATCAGCTTTTGTGTATCTAGAGATTTCATTGAGGAAACTGAACACACTCATTTCACAGGTGAGAAAACCTATGACCAAGGCAAATTTCATAACTTTCTCATAACTAGAGATACCACAGTTTTTCTTAGGTGGGGGACATGCATGGGTTAAAATGCCATATCATCAAGTTAGATAATATCATTACAAGCAACTTGGAAATGTTCTATTTAAATATAACTAATTCATTAGTTTCTTCTGCGGATATTGAGAGTCTAAGGTAACAGGGATTCCATGATAACTGGGGAAGCTCCAATGTTAGAGGGAGGGAGAGAGAAAGAGAGAGAGAAAGGGAGAGAGAGAAGAGGAGAGGAGAGGAGAGGAGAGGAGAGGAGAGGAGAGGAGAGAGGAGAGAGGAGAGAGAAGAGCGAGAGCTATGACTTCACAGAGATGTGGAGAAACACTGCAGGGCACAGTCATCCCTTCACATAGCATCTCTGGGTCAAAGATTGCAATTAGCCAGGGCCACGTATTTCGCAAACCATATTTTGGAATCTTTCAGAGTGTTCTGAACATCTCCTCTGAGATCATAGACTAATGTGTTAAAGAGGTAGCCTCAAATTTTATATAAAGAATAGCCACAAATCCTGCTTATGTTTACAAAACCAAACCCAAACCCACTGCTCTGAGGTCACATTGTTGTTAGTTGCCATTGGATCAACTAATACTCATTGTAACCCCATGAACAACACATCTGAACTTGGCGCTATCCTGAACCATCCTTATGAGCATACTTACTTATGCTCAAGTCCATTGATAGAGTCACTGTCAATCCATTTTTTTTTAAGCTATTCTCTTTTTCTGGCTCTCCACCTTTCCCAGCATGATGTCTTTTTTCCAAGGGCTAGCATTTCCTGACAACATGCCCAAAGTATGTGAGTTCATGATTCACTACTCTTGCATCCACTTTCCAGAAGACAGATGAGTCAAGACCGAGCAATTCCACTACTGGAAATATACCCCAAAGATACCATAACCACCACCCAGGCAGATATATGCACACCCATTTTATCAAAGCTTTGTTCACAATAATAATGAGTTGGAAACCACTCAAGTGCCCATCAACAAATGAATGGATAGAGAAGCTGTGATATATTCACACAATGGAATAATATGCAGCACTGAAAAACAAGGAACTCATGAAATATTATTCAAAATGAGTGACCCTAGAAGACATTATGCTGAGTGAAATATTTTAGTCACAAAAAGACAAATAAATACTGTATAGTGTCACTGTTGTAAAATTGGACTGACATCGGAGTTGGAGGGAGATTGAGAAAGATGGGATACATTATGTATACTGCATTTAAACAGATGAGGGAGAGAACTTTTTTAAAGGGATATATGATTAGGTATTATTGTCATGACAGGAGTCCAGAAGAAAGATTGCTTGGTGGAGTGGACTTGAGGGATTGTATAACAATGAAAGAATTTTTCTTTTACTTTTCAAAGAAAAGAGCAGACTGGGGGGCAGGGATGGGCAGGTAGAAAAGTGTGACAATGAATGAATGGAAATCCAAAGTGTCTGTAAATTTTCATTAAAATTAATAATAATAATAAAATTTTAAAATAGGTAGCGGTTAAAACAAAAACCATCTCTTCAATGGTATCACTGTTATCGTTATTACTATATGTCTGAAGGATCCACACCCAATTCCTGTTGCATTCATTAGTATTAGTTTCATTGTTCTTTTCCTTCCTTCTAAGCAGTTTCCTTCCTGCACTCCTCATCTCTAGGCATGAATCATAAAGTTCATCAGAATTTTATTTCTTCACATACAATCCTCCAGAGCTTTCCCAGAAATTACGTACTGAACTGTTAATTGAATTCTAAGAGTGGTGAAAGTGGTTTAAGACATTTTTCAAATAGTAGGTTACTAAATATTGATATCCTGGTAACAGTGTTTGGAAAACGTTGGAAAGACTGCAATCCATAAAAATAAAGAAAAGGGAAATATATCTGAGCAAACCTTGTAAACTAGGAATACTTATAAGAATATTACTAGATTAGGGTTTTTTCTCCACTTGGAATTTTTTCTAGGATGTGTTGAACAAGTTCCATCATGACTGTCGTATTGTTGCTCTTTCAACATTGATTTGCAATTCTCCCCATGGCCATCATATTGATTTCAGCACTGTGGTCATCATTATAGTAAAAGAGAGGCATTAATAACTTGTTCTCTATGGAAAGATTGTAACAGAAAAGCTTATAAATAATTGCCCACTAATGGGAAAATGGAAAATATGCACTGTATTAAAATGGTCATAATGCAATCATTAAAATTACAATTATGTGACAATGAAAGAACTCATTATGCATTAGTTTATCTTTACATAATGTTAATAGCTAATGAAAGTGTGACAATTACATCTAATTAAGTTTAACACCATTTTGCATTTCTTGAAAACAGACTATGTTTTGTTCAAAACAATATATGTGGAGACATCAATGAAACTGAAGTTCATTTATTTTATGAATTTTGAAATGTTATCATCAGTCCCATGAGATAATGTATAAGAGAATGTGTTTCTGTTAAATGAACTGGAAATATGTATTCTTACTAAGGGTAGCTTTTTAAAGATGTTGGCCTGTGTCTTTGATTATAATTATTTTATCTTTTGCTACTCTGCTAACCTTGAATATGTATGCATGTATATGTTTACTCTTCTGTTTCATGTGTAACTTGCTATACTATACTCATGATTTACAGGATGTTCATTCAGTTTTGAGTTATAATAAATGAGAGCTGACTTTGTTTCCTTGTTATAGTTATATTAAAATATTGTATGTATACTACAGTCATACATATTCTGTTCTGTTGTACATAGGGGTTTTGGAGGGTTTCTGTTTCAGAAGTGGATAGCCAATCCTTCTTCCTAGTCTGTCTTAATCTGATTGTTCAGATTTAGAGAAGTATCAGACAGACCAGCATTTTACAAAAAAGTGAAAGATATATCCATCATTGTGGAGTGAACCATTAGTATCAGTGTTGTCCCTGCCTTTGGCACACATGTCTTTACCCACTTATTTCCCTCTTCCACCATCCACCAGGATACCCATCCACTTCTACACACTCCCTTCAACATGAAACTCCCATTGTCCAGCCCTTGATCTGATAGCTTATATCTGAAGCTTCCTTGGCGTCTGTGATTCCAAACACATTGGCTGCTAATAGTCTCTTATGCTGTGACCAGTGTCTCTTAAGTTTAGTGGTAATGTTTCCCGAGTGAAGGTGATGTGTCCTGTAGAACTGGTGTGTAGAACTACTGAACTTTCAATTAGTAGTCCATTATGTAACACATTACACCATCAGAGCAACTTTGCTAATTCTGTCACTCACCTCGCTCATTGCTAAGGAGTCAGAATTGACTCAGAACTAACTTTCCATTGAATTTCCAAGACTGTAACTCTGATGGGAAAGTATTGCCTGTCTTTTTCCTAAGAAGAGGCTGGTGAATTCATCCCTCCGGAGAGTCTCAGTCTTTGCAATTGCAGTGCAAACATAGATTATACCATCAGCATTTCCTTGCATATCCTATGACAGATAGTAGTGACACACTTTTCCAACATACAATATAATATAGTTGTATATATCAGCAGTTATTAAATAAAAAAGATGGATTGCACTGGGAAAATCTGCTGTTAGGGACCTCTCTAGAATACTGAAGAACAGTGATGTCAGTCTGGAGACCAAGGTGCTCCTGATCCAGGTCAGGTCTTCACAATTACTTGCTATGCATCAGAAAGCTGACCAATAAGTAAGAATGATAAAAAGAAGGATCAATGTCTTTGAGTTGTGGTGCTGGGGAAGAGTGTTGAACATACCATGGACTGCCAGGCGAACAAACAGGTCTGTTCTGGAAAGAGTAAAATCAGGCTTTCTCCCCGTAGCCAAGAATTTTGAGTCTCCATCTCATATACTTTGTACACATGGCCAGGAGGGACCAGTTCTTGGATAAGGACATCATGTTTGGAAGAAAACCCAGGATTAAATGGATTGATTCAGTGACTGGAGAAATGGGATTAAATCTGCCAGAGACAATGAGATGGGCTCAGGAAAGGGCTCATTTCTGAGCTAGTATACACTATAAGCCACAGGTGACCCAATGGCACATAACAACAACATACATATTATGGAATTTTTTTCAGTCATAAAGAGAAATGCATGTCAAGCATAGATGAACTTAGAAGACCTTATGTTGAGAGAAATAAGTCAGTTTTAATAGGACAGTGATATTGTATAATATCACTTGTGTGAAAAAATAAATCTATAGAGCTATTGATTCATGGTTGCTAGGGATGACAGCAAGGGATAAAAGGACTTTCTTTTTAGTAAGCCTCGAATTAATGTTTATGATGGTAGAATAATTTGGAAAAGATAGCAATAATTCCGTGCAATGTGAATATAATCAGTGTCACTGAATTATACATGTTGAAATTATTGAATAGGCAGTGCTGGTGGCCTAGTGGCAAGAAGCTGTGCTGCAATCCCAAAGGCATGTTGTTCGATGCCACAAGCTCCTCCTGTGTGATTAACTACCTCTGAAAACTCACCAGAGGGTCAGGTTCTGACACTACAATACACAACAACAACACATTTTCCTTTTCAATATTTTTTTAACTTCTAATAAACAACAAAAAGAACCCCTGTTACTCGTACGATATTGAGAAGAGCACAGATGAACCATCTGTTCTCTGGAATAGAATTTTATGAATCCTGAGTTCAGAAAGACATTGGCCAAGCTACCAGGGATTCCAACTCTCTAGATTTTTTATAGTGATATGATTATAGTGAAATGATTCTTGGCTGTTGTCATCATTCCTAAGTTATCATGAAGTACCAGTATGTAGAAATTGTCCAAGGAAATGCAGGTAGAACTTGGCAAATCAGTCAGTTGCTACTTTCTTTCCAAGAAGTTTTATAATTGGCCTTCAGGTGTTTTTTTTTCCTTCTGTTCTTTTTATGTGTTTAATGCAGTTGAAACATTTCTCCCTGAAACCAATTATCCACTCCTATAATGTCCACCAGCATTGAGAGAGATAACCTCTATCTCCAGTCTCATTTCTAGCTTGTCTATTAATATTTTTAGGCCTATCATTCCATGCCTCTGGAAACTTTATGAACTTTGAGAAATGACAATAGTTATGGAAAGGCTTTAGGACTTTTAACCATAGTGTTGCTGAGTCGTGCTCGACTCTATGGCAATCAACAACAATCATTGCTGATGTCAGAAGGACCATGGCTAAAAGAGAGTACTAGAAGGGTGTCTATTTGTGTTTTATCGACTCTGCAAAGGCATTTGTGTGGAATACAACAAATGTGACTAATGTTGAGAATAATGGGAATCTCAGAACACTTGGCAATCTCATAGATCAGAAAGCTGTTGTCCGAACACAGTAGGGGAAAGCTGCATCGTTCAGAATCAAGAAAGGAGTGCATTTGGGATGTATCCTGTCAAACCTTTTCAATCTACATGCTGAACAGATAGTTCAGGAGGCTGGACTTTATGAAGAAAAATGTGACATGAGGATTGGAGGAAAGGAAACTCATCAACAACCTGTGTTATGCAGATGGCACAGCCTTGCTAGCTAAACGCAAGGAAGATTTGAAGCATTTGGTGCAGAAAATCAAGGACTTCAATATGGATTGTGTCTTAACATCAAGAAAGCAAAGATCCTCTCCACCAAGCCAATAGGTAGTATCATGAAAAATATAGAAAGGATCTAGCTTGTTTATGGTTTTATCATTCTTGGATTAACAGTCAACAATTTAGGCATCAGCAATCAGGAGATCAAAAGTGAGTTGCATTGAGAAAATCTGCTGTTAAGGATTCCTCCAGAGTGTTAAAAAACAATGATATCAATTTAAGAGATTAAGTTGCATCTGATCCTGATTATGGTCTTCTCAATTGTTTGGTTTGCACCTGACAGCTGGACAGTGAATAAGGATGACAGAAGAAGAATCAAAAACTTTGATCAAGGATTTTGACACTCCATCTCACATAATTTGGGCAAGTCACCAAGAGGCATCCCTGGAGAAGGCCATCATGCATGGAAGAGTAAAGGGTTAGTGCAGAAGAGAAAGACTTTAGATGAGATAGATTGACACAGTGACTATGGCAATGGTGTCAGGTGTGTCAGAGATGCTAAAGTTGCTCAGGCTAGGGCAGGGTTCAGAGCTGTTGTTCAGAGGGTCGCTAAAAGATATAGTCAACTCGATGACACCTAACAAAAAGAACAAGATGAAATTTAATCTGTCTGAAACTTGACTCAGAGAATGCTGGTTGTCTAGAGGGTAGGGAGTTGTGCTGCCAACCCAAAGGCAAGCAGTTCAAATTCACCAGATCCTCCACAAAAGAAATATGGACAGTCTCCTTTCACGCAATTTACAGCCTCTGAAAACCTACTAGAGGGCAAGCTAGAAGTTGATTCTAACTCAAAGACACATAACAACAACAACAACAACAAACTTAGCTCACCTTCCTTTCATTCAGAGCCTGTTCAAGATACTAAATCACCATCCTTGTTTCACATTATCCGTTGATTTTATATTTGATTTCTATTTTGAAGACTTATCTATCCAGCACTGGTAGTCTAGTTATAAGGACCTGCGCTGCCAACCCAAGGCATATGGTTTGAATGCATCAGCTGCACTGCAAGAGAAAAA
>NW_006399819.1:13426579-13430470 GCF_000299155.1 Elephantulus edwardii | reverse complement strand
TCATTGTCCAACTCTCTGATGCATAACAAGCGATTGCAAATACCATGGCCTGTATCAGGCGCACCTTAGTCTCCAGAGAGACACCGTTGCTCCTGAGTACCTTAGAGAGGTCCCTAACAGCAGACTGCCTCTAAAAAACCTGATGGAGGGTCACCTAAGAGTCAGTTCTGACTAGATGACCCATATTAACAATTATCTGTTTAGATTATGAAATTTTTCTCCATATATTCTTTCTTCTCTGTATCTTTTGTCATATAATTAACATTTTAGAGGTTTGTTTCTTTTTTACGTCATAAAAGGAACTATTGCATTTCATTCACTTGCCCACAAAACTTTGATGGCTTTCCTCTGAAGACAGAACGTTTCCTCTGGTAATCTTAACCTTCTAAGTATATTGGTGTATTTTATGGCTGAATCCACCAGCTGCTCTGCAGCAGAAGAATGAGCCGTCTCCTCTTGAACAATTTACTCTCTCTGAAAACTCGCTGGATGGTCAGCCACGAGTTGGTTCCAACTCTCCGGTACATAACAATAAGTCCCTACAAAGGAGTCCTTGCATGACTCAAATGATTAGCATACTCACCTGCTAATTAAAATTTCATATCTTCCGTAAGTAAGGCACCTCGGAGAAAAGACCTGGTAAACTACTTAAAAATAGTCATGGGAAATCCTATGGAGCATTTTCTATTCTGACCCACATAGGGTCCACCATGGATCAGAGTTCAATCCATGATAATGGCTTAGATTTAGTCCTTCTGCAGTCTTTCTTACCTGATCAAATAGATCTGCTCGTTTCCCCTTAATGCACATGCTGAGCTTTTCCCACCTGTTATGTCCTTCCTTTTCCCTGGCTTCAATGCCCTTTCTTCTCTGCACTTGTCATAAATCTTTTAAGACATGGCTCAAAAGTCAACCCTTTCATGCAGCTGTCTCTAACAGCCTCATTTATCTCTCTCTTCTGTGAACTCTAAACGCATTTATTTTTCCTGCCCTGGAACTTGAACCTTATGCCTAATAGTTTGTGTCATTTCTTGTCTTTTATGTATGATGATGACTGGCCAAGAAGATTCACAAGATTGGAAGTCCCTCAAGGCTGTCTAACATCTCTCTATTCAGTGACTCAGTGGATATGAGGTCTTTACCAAATATTTGTTTATGAGAATGACAACTCTGTAAACACTTGATGACACTATTCCAAAGCCTTCTTCAGCTACTGGAGGTCTGCCTGCAGCTAATTTCATACTTAGAAGTAATGTTTTCTGAGTCTTTTCTAATAGGACACTTGGAAACTCTCTTGGTAAAATCAAACACAATCCCTTTTGCCCTGAATTAAAAATAGAAAATTCTTCCCCTGGGGAGAGTTCTGTTTTTTCTGAGAATTTATCAAAGTCAAGCAGGTATCTATGTAACAACCTAATAATATCCTCCTTCACAAGGGCAAAAAAAATGGGGGGGACCACCCAAATTTACTGTCATTAAGTAAACCTTAGAGAAACCCTCCATAAGGTTTCTGAAGCTGTAAATCTTCCAATTGCTGACCTTTTGATTATCAACTCAACACTAACTGCTTTAGTTTCTTACTCTTAGATAGACCCTTCCTTAACATACTTTGTTTGTGAACTTGCTAAACTGGCTCACCTGTCACTGACCCTTGTTAGTTGTTGTTAGATGCAGTTGAGTATGATTATAGTGACCCTATGAAAAAAAAAAACACCCAACAAAAAACACATCTGAACCCTGTTCTATCCTGTGCCATCCTCCTACTTCCTGACACACAGGGCCCATTGCAGCAGTCATCGTGTCAATCCACCTGGTTGAGGGACTTTCTAGCATCAAGAGACAAGGTTCTTGGAGAGAGAATACAACCCTGACACACTCCCTTCTCAATTATAAACCGTGCAGTGTTTCCCTTCTCTGTTTGCACAACACCCCCTGGTCCAGGTGTAGGTTCCACATGAGCACAATTAAGTGATCCTCAATGTCAGCCACAACTTGTTATGACCCATTCATAGGCTCACTGGCTCTAGAAACCCAAAACCACAAAAGCAAGTGACAGAAACACTGAATATTCTTTCCCCAACTCTGTCACTAACGAGGCAAGCTTGGACCTTTCGCCTCCCCTGGTTTTAAGACTATTCTGTAGTGGTGAAGAGTGCCAGTGTTAAAATTTAATGACTTCTTTTATTTACTTCTTGCAAATCAGAGATGGGATAGATTCAAATAAAATGAAGATTGAATTTTTGTAAATAATAAAATGCTGGACAAATCAGTTTGATTTTTTTTTTATCTCTTCATTTCAGAAATCTACCACAAATATGGTCCCTATCTGCCACTGCCTCTTTTTTCTGTGTCTGTATCTCCATCTCAGTCTTTCTCTCTCTCTCTCTCTCTCTCTCTCTCTCTCTCTCTCTCTCTCTCTCTCTCTCTCTCTCTCTCTCTCTCTCTCTCTCTCTCTCTCTCTCTCACACACACACACACACACACACACACACACACTTTCCTAAAAATGTCTTAATATCGTGGATTCCTATGTGGAGAGAGCTGCCAAGGTACAATACAATGCCAAACAAGGCACAATAGTACAGAGGAATAAGAAACTGATTCCCTTTTAGATGTGCTATGTTGTACCCCGAGGGAAAAAAAAATCTGGCTGCAAAGTGCTAAGTTGCCTTCACTGATTAGATTTTTTTTTCCCTCCACAATGCTAACCACGCTACCTTTTCTGATTTTTTAATATTGAGTATAATTGGAAATCTTTTTTCATTCACTTATGCCAGCTAAAAATGTTTTCAGTGTTTAAAGCAAATAGAATAAAGAAGTCAGTCTGTTCACAAACTTCTCCAGCTGGTCTTTGAGTGAGAAATAAGCAAGAAAGTATTTTTTCTGATTTTGCTTCTCTTCTCCTGGTAGAGCCTTCAACCGTTCTCTAGTCTTCTGCCACCATGTTCTCACTTTTTCTCTTCTCCTACCTTCCATACCAGTTCAATGCTTTCCTCGATACCCTTTCTTTGTTCTCTGTCAGAGATCTGTGCCTCTGTAGCATACGCTTCAGTGTCATCATTTCTGAAAATCAACTGATCTGATTGCTGTTTCTCTTGTTCCCTTTGCAAGTTTTCTTTCCTCTGTGTGTGTGTGTGTGTGATACATATAAATTTCTGCTGATATTTTACATTTTTCAGACTTAGCTCTTGTTGTCATTTATTTCTTCTTAAGTTTTCTTGGGTTTTGGTGTGGGTTTTTTTTGTTGTAATTGTTTTGTAGGTGAGAAAAAGAAAGTTTTTTATTCTCATTTTTATTTCTAGTCTTCCTTTCTGTTGTGTTGCTTTTTTTTGAAAATTGATTTTTTAATAACTCTTTTTAAAATTTTAAAATTTGCACACAAATTGTGTATATAATGTATTTGAGGCTTTACTTCATTCACATTGTATTTCATACAATCATTCCCAAACATTGTTGTTGTTGTTGTTGCTGTTATGTGCCGTTGAGTCGTTTGCGACTCATAGCGACCCTATGCACAACAGCCCTAAACCCTGCTCTATCTTGTGCCAATCGCACTGCCTCCGACACACCCATCCCGATTACCCTGGTCACCGAATCAATCCATCTCATAGAGGGTCTTCCCCTCCTGTGCCGTCCCTCCACCCTCCCAAGCATGATGTCCCTCTCCAAGGACCCGTCCCTTCAGGCAACATGCCCAAAGTATGTCAAATGAAGCCCTAGAATCCTTGCCTCCCAGGAGTAGCTTGGTTTAATCCTCTCCAAGATGAATCTGTTTGTTTTCTTGGCAGTTCATGGTACATTCAATACTCTTCTTCAGCACCACAGCTCCAAAGCGTCAATTCTCCTTCTATCCTCCCTAGTCATTGTCCAACTCTCTGATGCATAACAAGT
>NW_006399819.1:13411117-13424943 GCF_000299155.1 Elephantulus edwardii | reverse complement strand
CAGTTTCAGCTTGAACTTGCATATGAGTAGTTGGTGGTCTGTTCCACAATCAGCCCCCGGCCTAGTTTTCACAGCTGATATTGAGCTTCTCCAGTGGTTCCTTCCACAAATGTAATTGATCTGATTCCTATGCATACCATCAGGTGAAGTCCATGTGTATAACCTGCATTTGTGTCTCTTATAAAATATATTTGCAATGAATAAGTAATTGATCATACAAAATTCAATCATTCTATCTCCAGCTTCATTTCCTGTCACCAAGCCCATGTTTTCCAACTACTGATTCTTCTCTGTTCCCAACTTTTGCATTCCAGTCACCCATTATTATCAATGCATCTTGATTGCATGTTCGATCTATCTCCGACTGTAAGAGTTGGTAGAAATAATCTATTTCTTCTTATTTGGCTCTGGTTGTTGGTGCATATATCTGAATGATAATGGTATTCACTGGTATTCATTATATTTCATAAAATTAGTCATCATTGATTTATGCCCACCATTATCTCATCTTTTCGTGCCTCTGCTGGATTTTTCTCATTTCCTTCACTCTTGCCCTCCTCCTACCAAATTTGTTGTTGTTGTTAGGTGCTATAGAGATGAGTATGACTCATAACAACCCTATTAACAGCAAACCTGAAACCTTTCCTATCCTGTGCCATCCTCACAATATCTGAGACACAAGAGCCCACTGCTGAAGTCACAGTGTCAATCCGTCTTGTTGGAGGTCTTCCTTTCCTTCACTGATCCTCCTTCTTTCTCAGAATGATGTTCCTTCCCAATAAATAGCATCACCTAGCTGCATATCCAAAATCAGAAAGACAAGTCTTCCTCATCCTTGCCTCCAAGAAGCACTCTGGCTGCACCCATTCCAAGACATATGCACATGGATTTAATCATTAGATGGTCGCATCCATCGACTTTATCCTCTCCTGGTTGTGCATTTCTGGTTGTAGTTGCCAGCTTTTTTGTACCATAGGCTAGGCCTTCTAAGTTTGGTGTCATTTTGTCTCTTATGATCTTTAGGGCTTTGGGCTGTACCCTAGGTCTCTGATCCACCGTGAGTTGATTTTTATGTATGGTGTGAGCGTGAGTGTAGAGTAAGTTTTAAAGCCTAAAAAGATAGTACTAAAGCAGGTGATGAGGTTGTACATGATGTCCACTTTCTTTATTATCTCTCACTGATATTAAATAAGAACTAACTCAAAGCCAACCCTCCAGTGGGTTTTTGGAAACTTAAATCATGCTGCAATCCCAGAGATACTTGGTTCTAATATACCAGCTGTTCCATGGGGAAAGGGTAGTCAATCTCCTTCTGTGTGATTTACTGCCTCTAAAAACATGCTGGAGGGTCAGCTAAGAGTCAGTTCTGACTCAACAGCATACAACAAGAAGAAATCACACACAAGGAAATGATCTATCTTTCTCCAAAATAAGCTTCTGGTAGATTTGAACTAACAGAGAACACTGGCTTAGGTTAGCCACACAGCTCCCTACGTCATCAGAGCTCCCTTTTTTATTATTGTCATTATGTTGTTAGATACTATTAACTCATAGTGCCCCTATGAACAACAGATATAAATTTTGCCCTCTCTTGCACCATGCTTACACTCTGTGACATGCTCCATTGTTACATTTACTGCCAATCCATCTTGTTTATATTCTGGCTCTCTTTCTCCAACCCTCCCTTATATCAGCACAATGTCTCTTTTTCCTAAGAAAGGATATCTGCTTAAAACATGTCGAAAGTATTTGAGATGAAGGTTCATTATCCTTGCCTCTAAGAAGCACCATGGTTGCACTTCCTCCAAGAAGTGTTTTTGTTCTTCTGGCAGTCCATGGCATATTCAATACTCTTATTCTTTGATCTGTCTTATTCATTGTTCAACTTTTAGATCTATAGGAGGCAACTGAAAATGCTATGGATTAGATCAGGTATAGCTTAGTCTACAAACTGATATCCTTGCTTTTTAGTACTTCATAGAGGTCTACAACAGCAGATTTTTCCAATGTAACACTATTTCTTGTTGTTTATTATAATAATATTTATTATTGCATCTCATAACAATCCTATGTGCAACCACTCTTAACCCTTCTCTATCCTAAGCCAATCTTATTGTTTCTAACACACCTATCACCATTACCCCAATCTCTGAGTTAATCATCTCATTAAGGGTCTCCTTCTTTTGCTCTATCCTTTCACCCTCCCATGCATGATGTCCCTCTCCTAGGGGACTGGTGCCTCCTTGAAAACTGCCCAAAGTATGTGAGACAGAGTTTCAGAATCCTTGCCTCCAAGGAGCAGCCTGTTTTCACCTTCTCGAGGATAATTTTGTTTGTTCTCCTAGCAGTCCATGGTATATTCAATACTTTTATCCAGCACCACAGCTCAAAGGCATCAATTCTCCTTCTGTCATCCATAGCCATTTTCCAGCTTTCTGATGCATAGCAAGTAATTGCAAAGACCATGGACTGAATCAGGCTCACCTTACTCTCCAGAATGATACTGTTGCTCTTCAGTACTCTGGAGAGATCCCTGAGAGCAGATTTTTCCCAATTAATCTTTTTATTTCCTAGCTGCTGGTACCAACACTGTTGATTGTGGAACCAAGCAAACTGAAATTATCAACTATTTCAATCTCTTCACAATATGCCACTTACTATTTTTTTCTATATGAATATTGTTTTGTTAAGTGCCATCAAGTCATAACTGAGCCAGGTGAATCTAGTGGGTTTTCAGAAATAAGAAATGACTGGGGAAGAGATTTTCTATCCTCCTTTCATGGAGCAGATGGAGGATTTCTGATTGTAGCACAACTTTAACAGATTTGTGGGCTTATCATCAAATATTTATAGTTGGTGTCAGATGTCATCAACTATGACTCGGTGACTCCGTGAATAACAGATTTGAACCTTGTCTCATCTTGTACTATCATCATGATCTCTGCTTTGCTGTATAAAAAACAGATGCAACATGGGGGTGGCCAAGTCTGACATCTACTCACTTCATAAAGGGGAACTGACCTTATCAATGACATGTATAGTACCAAACAAATAGCTGCACCATCAATCATGCCACTCTCCATGCTCTTGCACCCATTTCTATAAATCATTGGGTCCACAGTTCATTACAAATTGACTCACAGATTTTGCTCACAGTTGTGAGATTTTTAGAGAAATAGATTGGAGAGGGGAGAGGCAAAGACTATCACTCAAGGCAAGTCCAGTTTTAGTCCAGCAGTCCACGCTAGATTAATAAGGCACAATTCCTCAATTAGTGAAAGTCCAAGTTCAGTTAAGCAGCACAAATTCGCTTTTAGCTTCTTGAAATATCTAACAAACTTTATCTCAAACCAGTTACAAGTCAGTTTCCCCCCTTCAATCATCCAACAAGCAAAACTTTTAGCTGTGGCTCCATCTTTAGGGTCCCTCTGGTTACACCTTGACACAGTCTTTTCACAGTAGTACCACAATCTTTTCACCTTCTTGCCACTGTAGTCTCTCACAGTGTAGAAAGCATTCTCTTATATTAGTTACACAGCTATTGATTACTTACAAGATCATATGCCCACAGTTGCCTCCAGTGGGGACTAACACAATGGATAGAAAAGCCAATTTTCAAGGTTTCTGGCACCATACATGTTCAAACTCATTGTAATTATCACTGAGTCAAGTTCTCTTGGTAAGAGTCTTCATTTGTACTTATAGTATGAAAAAATATTTAGAGTTGGGGAAAATTAAAATTATGGCCATTATGCCATAGAAAGAAGTACTGAATATCTAACATCAAGTTTTGCTTTTAAATCTCTTTCAAATTTTTTTCCTTGCCCATCTCCATGTAGCTACAATGGCTGGCTGAACTCACGATGGACAATAGTCCACTGAGGTTATGAAAGTGATGCAGTGATTAACAGAAGCCTACATAACTGCAGGTCATGGGTCACTTCTGTTGATTCTGCAAGGCAAGACTCTTGCTGACAGCTGCTCATAGAGAAGAGAAATGCAGGGAAACAGCATTAGATATATGAATTCCTAGGCCCTCACTCAAAATGACAATTATTTTTCAAAGCTTCAGGTGATAATGATGAGTCAGCTGTGTGATGAGATTGGATCATTGAGACATATTAGTTATAATAGCATCACACTAAATTACAGAACTCTTGCTTTAAAGCTCTTTTAATTCAATTTTTAATTTTCACATTCTTATTGATTGCATATTTAAGCTGCATAATGAATGCTGATACTTTTCTCACTCTTCTCAGGTAGCAACCTCAAAGAGAGATTAAAAGGCAAGTCACCCAAAACTAAGATAATGAACCATGAACAAAATACAAGTCCCAGATTTTCTTCCAACTTGTATAATTATTAGCATAGGCTAGCTTCTATGTAGGATGACAGAAATCAGAGGTGTAAGTAATGAATTTTTGTTAAATAGTAGGCCCATTTTCATATGCCTGTAAAATTGTTACCACTCCTTATATATATGTGAACATAGACATAGTATTTATTGTCTATAATCTGTCAGTTTGTAAGCAGGCTGGTCTCTTAGGCTATAGGATCTAGTTTATATATAGTATGACAAATCAGAATCTTATGTACTCATGCTACAAGCATTTATTAAAGTCCGCTATGAGATAGCTACCTTGCAGCAATAAAAAAATGAACTGATAATTTCCTTAAAGAATTTTGTATAGTGAGGAAGGAAGGCATATTAACAATTGCAAATTAAGATTGTAAGAAAGTGTTCTAAAACAACTTGATAGGTCAGCTATGAGGTGGTTCCAATTCCATGACACATAACAGCTACAACAACAACACTTAGCCTTCATAAGTTGGAGTAAACATTTCTGTGTTTACTTGTTTGTGATGTATCAGCAATTGCATTCAATATTTGGCAATACGTTTTCAAACAAAAATAAAATTTTTATAAAAATGTATTGATGAATATAGCAGAGAGAAATACTGCTATTTTATTTTTGTAGTTCTTATTTTAATGCTCAGTAACTTAATTTATCAATATTTTTATTTTCTTATGTATAATGTTGAATTAATGATTCATATACTCCTTATTTTATATGTATATATGATATACTAATAAATACATATCAAGGAATTAATAGAAAACAGCAAGATTATGAAAACAATATCCGTTATGCAATATATATTAAATGAAAGCCATTATGCAACATGGTTATTATTCATTTCTATATAGGGAAAACAAGGTGTTACTAGATAAATATATCCATATTAGGAAAGGAAAATTTATGAATTAACTATGTACAGGTGGCAAATGAATGTAGAAAATCTGTTAATTTTTGCTGATAAATAAAAAACCTTCTTATTCAATTGCTATTGCAGAGGTTAAAGGACATTTTAGAGGCTTGCTGTTCTCATGTTTGAATGATGAATCACTGATAGCAAATACTCTGATCTGAGTAAATAATTGGAGAAATAGGAAAATGTGAAGTTCACCCTAGAAATACTCTCCCTGAATAAAGTTGTTTGGTCAAAGCTAAAAAGATTTAACTATAATTCTAAAATTAATGGGGTTTTCCCTCTTTCAAGAAATAGTTTCATAAGATTTGACTCAGTATTTTAGTATAGTTTCAAAATATTAGTTTCACTTGTTCTTTGGTGTGTTGGTAAATTGTTTTTTGTTTAGCATTATACAGCTACGAATAATAGAAAATATCATTCAACAATAGATTTCTTGCTTTATGCCAAAACCTTTTATAAAACTTCTAATATTAGAATAAAAGCCAAAATCAATTTTTTTGTTTTTAAAACTCCTTTGAGTAAAATTTGCAAGCCAACTCTTTTCCATTAAAGAGTTTGACTGGAAAAAATACAAATTTCATCTGTAACAATAGGTAAATTTCTCAATTCAACTTTGGTCACTAAAAATAAAATGAGACCAAGTTCTACTATACAGTAAAGAACAACTGATGGAGAATGGCAGTAACTTTTAAAGGGCATAAAAGTCTATCAGAATACCAAGTTTGATATTTATTAAATATTTTAATAAATATTTATTTATTAAAAAAATTGCTGGTTATTAGGCATTCAGCTGTGAGTTTAGACCTGATGGAATCTTGCTTTATTTTAAAATAAATTAACTAATGTTATTGCTGAGGTAAATTGAGTCATGATATTTTAATGTATTGAGGTATATTTAATCCTAACAGGGGCTACGACTTAGTGGACAAGGGATTACACTGTCACCTGAAAGGCAGACTGTTCAAATCCACTAACTGCTCTGTGGAGAAAAAATTGACAGTCTCCTACTATGAGATTTAAAACCTCTGAAATACCAAGAAAGGTCAGCTATGAATTGGTTCTAATTCAATGGCACATAACAACAACAACAACATTTAACCTTCAAAAATCAGAGTGAACATTTCCATGTTTTATCTGTTTGTGGTACATCAGCAGTTATATCCAATATTGTTGGCAATGAGTTCTGAAACAAAAATGAAATTGATCTATGAATATTAAATTTGTGCTATTTAAAATAAGTAACATTTACTAAACCTTTGAATTTGGCATTGTGTCAACTTTTAAAAATTATTATGAGTGTGGCACTGTGTCAACTACTAAATATTATTTCATTTACTTTTCATGAATTCTTATATCATTTTACTTCCTGTCTGTGGCTCTCTGGTAACATAATCTGTGGCGAGTTGCTATGCTAACCCAAAGGTTGTGTATCTCTGGTGGCAGCTTCAGGTTAGAAAGAGGGACAGTCTTCTTCCATTACAATTTACAGCCTCAGACACCTGGCATAGAATGTCTTTGAGTCAGAACAGATTTAGTGTAGTGACTGCGAGTGTAGGTGAGGGAGTTAAGCTATAGTGACTTCTTACAAAGAAAATTAATTTTTGTGTAAAATGATATACAAAAATTAATTTTTGTCTAAGATGCTATTTGAGATTTGTTTTATAAATCATACCAAGTTTGGAAATTGAAACAACTACTGATTATGGTATCATTTTTAGAAATTGAACTTTGACAGATTCTGGAAAATTTGTCCCTAATCCCCAATCCAGGTGGCACGTTGGAAAGAGGGCTCTTCCTCTGACCAGATGTTCCTGGAAGCAGAGGAGACTTGCTGTGTGTCTGGTGGCCTACTCTAATTACTGTCAACACATGCTTCTAAATACTTTTTACCTGAACTCATGTGACTTTGTACCCATAGCCAATTGAGTATGTAATTTCACAGCGTGAGGCAAAAGCTCTTTTGCTGAATTTTCCTCCATGAGGCTCCATATCATAAAAAGTACTTGGTTTGGGTTTTTATTTTTAATTGAAGCTGAATGAGTAAAAGAAAAATTCACCTAAAACCAGTCACTATTTCTTGTAGAATGACATGATAAAGCAGAGGGTCAGGAAAGGAAAATAAAAAGGAAAGACCATCAATGAGATAGACTGGCACTGAGTTGCTCTCAGTTATATGTCACTTGATGGTACCTAATAACAACTACAACAATTTTTCAAGTGTTGGTGACTTGGAATCCATAAGTGGTGCAAATGACTAATTCTTCAGCTACTAATTAAGAAGTTGGTGATTCTAACCTGCACAAAGGTGTCTTGAAAGAAAAGTGTGACTGTCTACCTCTAAAAGCTCATAGATTTTGAAAACACTAAGTATAGTCCTACTCTGACACATGTGGAGTGTAAATTGACTCAGTATCAACTGGTTCGATTTTAGTGATTCATTTAGAAAGACTTTCTAGTTCTTCTCTAAATAATCCTAGAGTCATTTAAATAAGAGCCTATCAAAGAACATATTTTTACTCTAGTAAATCTCTGCCATTGCTATCATGTTGGTTCTAACACAACTGATCTTCTAGTGGGTTTCCAAGTCTGTAAATCACGCATGCCTGTTTTTCTTCCTAAGCACTGGTGGATTTGAACCACTAGATAGATGCAGCCTTTGTCTTCAGAGTGCAACTTCGTGCAACATATACTAGTAGAACTCCCTACTAAATCATAGAAGTATAATTAATTCCTGTATACCTTCTGAGTCTCCTCTTTAATACCCATATGTGAATCTTGTGACTATAACCTCTACCTTTCTTTCATGAAGTAAGACAATCCCTTTTTACTCTTCTCTCCTTTCCTCTCTCTTTACTTACATGATTCAAACTACCGTATTCCAACAAAATACTCTTTTGAAGTCGATGTGTGGTTTGTTTGGGTTTTTTTATCATGAATGCTTTCCTTTCTAATAATTTTCAGACCACTCTGATTACACCACATCTCTCCTAATAGCAGGTCCAGTGCTTCTGGAAGCTCAGGAAAGGTGCTTTCCTCAGGAACCCACTGTGCTTTGCCCACCTCTATACAGAGCACCTACTTCTCTCCTCTGGGTTCTCATACTTTTAAAGCATAGATCAGATTACAGAGCAGAATAGTTACTTGAGAAAATGCCTTTGACCAGCAAGAATGTGAACTGTCTTGTGCAAAAGAGAGCTTCATTATTTGGGCATCTATAGTACTATACTCAGTAAATATTAACTTGAAAATCATAAAGTGTTGGCACGAAGAGCTAAATGTTGACATTTTCTTCTGTGGAATAAGCCGCTCAGCTGCTTCTTGCTAAGATAAAGGTTTTATTCTATGTGCTTCCATAAATATTTCTGCTTTGGAAAATTTATCAGACAGTGAGTTGCAGTTGACAGGATGGCAATAGGTTTGAGTTTCTTTTTTTATTTTGCTTTTGTTCATTGCTACATAACTTCCATGAAGATGGAAATGCACAGTCAGATTCTTTGGAAATATCTGATTGTTTCCTATACTAACATGGAGCCTCTGATCAAGATAAGAGCAGTGTCCAAGGGAGACCATGAAATAACATATTTCACTGGTTTCCCTGTGGCAGCCAGGGGAAGAAGGGACTATTGAAGAAAAACTATAGGAATCTTAGCAAGAGTAACTGTCAAAACTAAACTTAGCTGTTCCAGAAGACTCTTAATTCTCCTTAATATAAATGGCTTAAAATAAAACCTAATGTATAGATATAAAAGAAAAAATGTTTGTTTAAAAAGATTTGGGAATTCTAAAAGCTATGCTTTATGTTTTCAATTTCTCTTCATATGCTTTGGTAACTCTTTAGGATTTAGGAGTCTGTAAGGAATTTGGTTATTACTATAGGTGGAAGCATGTATTTTTACAAGAGTATACAGTTGGCAGCACCATAACAGATGGAGAAAAGATTGGGGTTGTTAACAGTTAACAGCTTGCTCAGCTCCACAATCAACACTCTAGGCACCAGTAGTCAGGAAATCAAAAGACTAATGGCATTGGTAAAATCAACTGTCAGGGACCTCTCCAGGGTGCTGAAGAGCAATGATGTCAGTCTAGAGACTAAGGTGTGCCTAATACATGGTCTTTTTACTTGTTATGCTCCAGAGAGCTGGACAATGACTAAAGATGACAAAAGAAGAATCAATGCCTTTGAGTTGTGGTGCTGGAAAAAAAGTCTTGAACTTACCATGGATCACCAAGAAAACAAATACGTCTGTCTTGGAGAGGGTGAAACCAAGTTTCTCCTTGGAGGCTAGGGTTTTGAAGCTCCTTCCCACATACTGTTGGCATGTGGCCAGGAGGGGCCAGTCCTTGGAGAAGGAAATCATGCTCCAGGGGGTGGAGGGACAGCACAGGAGAGGAAAATTCTGAATGAGATAGACTGATAAAGTAACTGGAGCAATGGGGGTTGGTGTGTCAGAGTCAGTGATACTGACTCAAGACAGGGCAGGTTCCAGAGCTGCTGTATGTAGGGTCACTATGGGTCATAGGAGACCCAACGGCACATAACAACAACAACAGCAACAAGGTACAATACCTAAAACTGAGTATGTCCTATCATCTGCCCAGTCTCTATCCAGTTGGTACTAAACCCGTTCTGCAGCCAATCAAAGTTAGAGTAAAATATGTGATATATAAAGAATCCTTCTGCATTTTCCCCTTATTTGGATTCATGCAACCAATAAATATTAATGAAGCACCAAAGAGCAACTGCTCTTCAGTTAATTTTAACTCATTGCAACTCCGTGTGGGTTCAGTGATAGAATTCTCACTTTAAAGAGTAGTGCTCTGTGCATGGGAAATGTGTGTCATGTGCAGTCACCATCCATTTGTCAATGGAAGCTATGGGGTTAAACAGGTTTTGGCGGAAATTTCAGTCAAAGAAGCATTCATAAGAAAGACCAAGCTATCTACTTTCAAAACTTCAGCTGCTAGCAACATCCTATAGATCACAACAGTCTGAACCACAACCCATCACGGAGATGGTTTAGGACTGGAAAGCAATTCTTTCTTTTGTATGCAAATCACCATGAGCAGGAGGCCATCTTCATGGAAGCTAACAACACAAGGGAAAAAGCTGTAGTACTGAGCAACAAGAATGCAAAAGCATGTGAGACAAAGATCTTAGACACATCTGACTCTAACACAGTCAAAAGTTTGCATATAAGTACACATAACCTTAATTTGGTCTTCTGTTTGAAATATTGTTAGTTTGCTCTTCTGTTAATATATATATAAAATACACGTTACATAAATATATTATACAAATGTTTTATATATATATACACACACATATATGTATGTATGTATGTATATATATATATATATACACACACACACACACACACACAAACACTTTGTAGAATTGTAGTGAAGAAGTTACTTAAGTTACTTTTTTCTGTTAGGAATTCTTATAACAGATGCATGTTTCTGAGTATCATTGAATCATTTTTGACACATAGAGACTTTATATATAGCAAAACCAACTGCTCGATCCTGCATCGTTCACACAGTCTTTGCTATGTTTGAGCCCATAGTTGCAGTTATTCCAACACATTTTGCCATAGGTCTTCCTCTTTTTTTAATTTCTACTTTATTGAAAATGAGGTCCTTCTCCATTGAATGCTCCCTTTGATTGCTGTGTTGAAAGTACATGAGACAAAGTTTTGCCGTATCTTTTAAGGAACATTTAGGTTAGATGACTTCTTTCAATATATATTATTTATTCTCTTATATAGTCAATTTTTTTTGCCAAAATCATAATTAATAAGCTTCAATTCTTCTCTCTAGCTTTCACAATGCATTGAAAGTGATTGAAAATATCATGACTTGGCGAGGCACATCTTAGTCTTGTAAATGAACATCTTTGCTTTTGCATACTTAAAGATGTCTTGTGGAAGATTTTTCCAATGGAATACTCCATTTGATTTCTTGACATCTCCAGGAGAATGTATTGTTGATAAAATTGCAATTAAAGAAAGGTGGAGACATTGGTCATGATGTTGCTTATAGATCCAGAGGGGAGGATTTTAATCTTCTCCTTGTTGACATACAACCTATTGAAGTCTTTGATCTTCTGCAGCAAGTATTGAAAATCCTCACTTTAAGCAAGCAGGGTTGTGTCATCTATATTATGTAAGATATTGATGAGCCTTCCCTTGATCCTGATCCCACATTTTTTTCGGGGTCCAGCTTCTTGAATTATTTACTCAGCAAATTAAATAGATACGGAGAAAGGATGTAAATCAGAGGCACACCTTTCCTCATTTTAAATCATGTAGTGTTCCTTTGCTCTGTTTGGGCAACAGTTCCTTGGTCTAAGTGTAGGTTTTGAATGAGTAGGATTAAGTGTTCTAGGATTCTCATTCATCTCAATGTTAGCCATAGTTTGTTATCTACATATTTATATACTTTTGCAGTCAATAACATAAAAATAACATACAAATAGACATTCTTCTGGTGTTCTTGGCTTCTATGGAAGTTCAAAAACACCAGCAAGTCAGTGGAAGAAAGTGATCTTTCCAAGTGATTTGCATCCTTTGAAACCCAACAGAAGGTTCCAACTTGAGGACTATGCATTTTTGAGAAATAGAAGAAGAAAGAGGAAAAAATTATAAAAACAGTACCACTGCTGTGGTGGTGACATAACCAGATTTCCACAAAGTGGAAGAATTCCCATCAAGAACATCAGTCACTATTTCTCATCATTTATTTGTACTACATTAGCAAATGAAGTTCCTTTATTAGTTGAAAGCTCACTCTGCCTACATCATTAAGATAAGGCTCTGCTTTGAGGAGGCTTTTCTTTCCTAGATGTCTTCCAACCTCAGGCCTCTTCTTTCGGCACCCTATCAGACAATGTTCAGCTGCTATTCATAAGATCACCAAATTCAGAGGTTATTCATAAGTCACCAATTTCAGAAAGGAACGGTCTGTCTCAGTTCACTGTAACTCATCTACCATAGGCAATTCTTTATTTGACATACAAGTGGCATAGCTTCCGGTGCCACAGCAACAGCCAGTCACCACGGTAGAGCAAACTGTCACAGGGGTGCTGAGGATTTATATGCTGTGCTGAAATGTTCAATGCTTTATGTATCCCCAAAGTAAAGCAGTCTGAATTCTTCCTTACGGAGTGTCTTGCACAATAAGAAATTTCTTTTACATTTTATATAATCTTAAAAATTCATTTGGATTTTGCATCTTGCTCCATAATATATGTTTTATAATATGGAAAGTAATGGTCTTAAATTACTTATCATGTAAAGAAATAGGCATTTCAGAAAGATGAATTTTTTTTACTGTATAATTTCTGAGATTTGTATGCCCCCCTGAACGTCGCTAAATATCCCTCGGAGTGTGTGTACCTCTTTTTATGTAATACAGCAAAAACTGTAAAGCCATCAACTCTGAGAAATATGTGTCCTTTCATTTTCTTGTTTTTAAGCTAAAAGTCAATATAGGCTGATAAATTGAAATAGTGTCCTTAGACAATAAGATTTAGGTTTATAATAGTTAGGGATATATGGGGATAGAATGTAATATATTGTGGGCTGCTAAGGGGAGTAGCTTATTAAAAGTGTGTAAACACGCTGCTCCTTGTTGTTATACAGAACAATAAACATTACCAGGGGAGTGAAGAAGAAAATTAGCATCATCTGCATACTGCAGAGGAAAAGAGTGGGGATATTGGGAGTAGAAAATATAAGCAGTGCTCATTTAAATAAATAAAGATAAAATGTGATCTTTCTGAATACAAAAAATCTATTTTATTCTCTTTGTGTCTACACTAAAACTTAGTGTTCCATATTGATTATTTTAAATTTGAAAATTTGACAGCTTCAATAAATTGTTTTAACAATGATAGTACTATTGGGTGGTTCCCATAATTTTTTCCTCTTTCTTGTTGTTGCTGTTGTTATGTGCCATTGAGTTGCTTGTGATTCATAGCAACCCTGTGTGCAGTATTGTGAACCCTGTCCTATCCTGAGACAGTTTTACTGTCTCTGATACACCTACCTCCATTTTCCTAGTTACTGTGACAGTTCACCTCATATGGGGACTTCATTTCCTGCACTGTTACTCCACCTTTTCCAAGCATGATGTCCTTCTCCAAGGACCAGTTCCTCCTGGCCACATGTCCAAAGGATGTGGGGCAGAGCTTCAATATGCTTGCTTCCAAGGAGAAACTTGGTTTCACCCTTACTAGGACAAATCTCTTTGTTTTCTTGGAAGTCTGTGGTATGTCCAATACTCTTCTCAAGCAATACAACTCAAAGGCTTTGATTTTTCTTCTATAATGCTTAGTCATCGTCCAACTCCCTGATGCATAGCAAGTAATTGTGAAGACCAGTACTTGGATCAGGCACACATTAGTCTCTAGATTGAGAGCAGACTTCCCCAGTGCAATATGTCTTTTAATTTCTTGGCTACTGGTACCGAAAATATATTGATTGTGGAACCAAGCAAGGGAAGCTGTTAACAATCTCAACCTCTTCTCCATCTACCATGATACTGCCATT
>NW_006399819.1:13404682-13409866 GCF_000299155.1 Elephantulus edwardii | reverse complement strand
ATTAAAATTATTAAAATAAAATAAATTTTGTTTTTTTAAAAAAAGATTAAGTTTCCAGCTTGGAAGCTCATGTGTGAAGCAGTTGTATTCTAGTGAATAGATTTGCTTGTTTTAGTTGAATGTCCAGTGTAAACTGTTTGGTTGTTTTTATTTCATTCACAATCTTGTGTGAGCTACTTTGATTTACTGGATTTATCTAACAATCAGCTGTGGGATGGAAACCTCTTATTTAACTCAATCAGGACCTGGTGGTTGGGCCTTTGTATTTAAAGTCAGTTGAGCCCTTGGGCCTGCAATTCTTGTGCATGGTGTTAATAGTGTTTGGGAAGAACATTTTTCTAATTGGCATAGCACTGTTTTGTCAATTTGCTGTACTTAGGTAAATTGAGGTTGCTATTATGCTGAACACTATGCAGCTGGTGTGTCAAATGCCATAACGGTTACCCATGGTGGCCAGTGTTTGGTGGAGCTCCCAGATTAAAACAGGCTTGAAGCAGGATTGGCATCCACTTCCTAAACTGCATGTTTTTGAAAACTCTATGAACATTATAGAAATGATGATAGTGATATAACAGCGTTCAGGTATTTTGTTCATAGGATCACTATGAGTTAGTTGTACTTGACTTGATGGCACTTAACAACAACAAATAACAACCCTAACCTCTACACAAAACTTTTGGAACTGTCACTGTGTTTCAAGCCTAAACTTTTAGTTAAAGTGAAGCTACAGAACAACCATATTGTCAAAAAAAATAACACAACTTGGGAACACCTCAAAGATCAATTTTGCCAAATCCTTTACCAGGTATTCAAAGAGATCTTTTTCCCGTTTATTTTACTTTGATCATTGGTCCTCTGACTCCACCTGTCAAGAAACAAGTCAACCTTTGATTCCAGGAAATAAATGAGACTCTGTAGAGTTTTGTTTCATTACTGCATCTGAAAAGTTTCACTGCTCTGGGTTTGCAGGAGTCAGCATTGCCATCAAAGACAATTGCTAAATGGCCCTGACTTCATTATTCTTCATTGACATTAGCAATTGCTCTAAGCAGTAACAAGATTATAAACCAAACCAGCAGCCTGTTATCTATCATTTATTTGATTTAATATATGGAGATGGATCTCTTTTATAGATCATTTACTTTTCTCCTTCACATCATCCAAATTATTCTCAATGGAAATACTGAGCCTGACGATGTGGGTGAATTCCTTTTTAGATTGTATGACTAGGTAGGAGACCTAGCATTTGTGATTTTATTCAAGCATCTTTGGGTAAATGGACTACAGGAAGACTTATGACTAATTTTACAATGGTTGGATTAATCTTCTGAAAGTGTTGGGTGGAAGAAGTAGTAGTAACATTGGCAATCATTCCATTTCAATGTTTTATTTATTCGAGTGAGTTCATAGCACAAAATCATTCAGTTTGAAAAAGTTGAAGGCAGAGATTGAATCTCAAGAGTCAAAATTGGTCATTGTCTTATTTAATCTGGCTCTGCTTTACTCTTTTTGCCTCTAATATGGTTCTTTATAGGTACTCCATATCTGTTAGTAGTTCTTATTATCCACAGGACTCTTTAACTATGCAAAACACACAGTGATCAGTGAACAGTTATCATCTGAATCTTAGCACAACTTTAATAAGCTGTGTTTTATACTTATGTAGCTTCTCCCTTGTTGGGTGCCCTTGGCAGACTTTAGAATTTGATAGCTCTTCCCTCCTTATTTTATATTTCATCTCTTAGTAATTATGCTCTGTGCCTCTAAGCCGCAAAAACATAAAAAATATTTAAAAACACACAATTAGACAATTCAGATACCAGTCTTAAAACATCATGAAAAGATAATGCCATCCGAATAATGTTACTTCATGCAGGAGTCTGCGTTTTTTCTGTTCTTAAAACTTCAGATAGAGGTTCATTTCTTAGCATGTGTTTCTGTCGTGCTTGTTACAATCCCAGGTGACTCAGTCTATAATGGTCTAATAATTTGGGGTATTATGTACAAGAGTCTCTTGTGACCAAATTTGAGGGGGAAAGCATAAGTATGATTTTTATGGTAATGTTGGAAGTTGTTATAGCAATGACCATGTGCTTGACTAATGAAGTTATGTATATATTTTGTTCCTTATATACATTGTCCCACTTAATCCTTAACCTACATCTTGTTGTTGCTATGTGCCATCAGGTTGACTGAAATTCTGTGACCCTATACACAGTAGCTCTGAACCCTGCTCTATCCTGAGGCAATCTCACTGTCTCTGATACACCTTGCCTCATGACTCCAGTTATTGTGCAATCCATCTCATCTCAGGTCTTCCTCTCCTGTGCTGTCCCTCCACTCTTCTGAGCATGATATCCTTCTCCAAAGACTGGTACCTCCAGGCTACATACCCAAATTATGTGAAACGGAGTCTCAAAAGCTTTGCTTCCAAGGAGTAGCTTGGTTTCGCCTTTTTCGGGACAGGCCTATTAGTTTCTCTTGGAGGTCCATGATATGTTCAGTGCTCATCTCCAGCACCAATTGAAAGACGTCAATTCTTCTTCTCTCATCCTTAGTCATTATGCAGTTCTATGATGCACACCAAGTAACTATGAACACCATGGCCTGGATCAGGAGCACTCTTGTCTCTAGACTGACCTCCTTGCTCTTCAGAACTTTGGAGGCATCCTTGACAGCAGATTTTCATAATGCAATTCGTCTTTTCATTTCCTGATTGCTGGTGCCAAAAGTGTTAATTATGGAACTGAGTAAACTGAAATTGTCAACAATCTTGATCTCTTCTCTATCTCTCATGATACTGCCAATTGGCCTGGTTATTAGAATCTTCATTTTCTTGGTATTGAACTTCAATCCATATTGCAAACTATAGCCTTTAACCATGTGCAGCAAATGTTTCAGGTCGTCCTCAGTTTCTGCAGGTATGGTTGTCTTATCTGCATTACGCAGGTTGTTGATGAGTCTCTTCCAATCTTAATACCACGTTCTTCCTAATAAAGTACAGCCTTTCAAGTTATTTGTTATGAATACATATTGAAAAGGTATGGAGACAGGATATATCCTTGATGCACTCCTTTTCTGATTTTGAACCATACTGTGGTTCCTTGCTCTGTTCTGATGACTGCCTCCTGGACCAAGTATAAATTTTGCATAAGCACAATCAAGTGTTCTGGGATTCTCATTCTTCTCAAAGTTAGCCACACTTTGTTGTGATCCATGCAGTCACATACCTGTGCATGATCGATTGAATACAGATAAATGTTCCTCTGTTACTCTCTACTTTCAGTCAAGATCCATCTGAAATTGGCCTCTTCTAAACCCAGCTTGTATTTCTGTTAATTCTCTGTTAATATACTGTTCCAGTTGCTTTTGGATAATCATCTTCAGAAGGATTTTGCTTATATTTGATATCAGTGATATCATTTGATAATTTACACACTATCTTATTGATTGGTGACTGGGGTAATCGGGATGGGTGTGTCAGAGGTGGTGCGGTTGGCGCAGGATAGAGCAGGGTTTAGAGCTGTTGTGCATAAGGTCGCTATGAGTCGGAAACGACTCGACGGCACATAACAACAACAACAAATCTTAGATAACCTTTTTTTTTGGAATTCGAGTAAATATAGTTAGCTTCCAGTCAGTTGGCAAGGTGATTGTCCTCCAGATTTCTTGGCACAGCCTAGTAAGCATTTCCCATTCTGAATCTGCTTTTTAAAACATTTCAATGAGTAAAATGAGTAATCTAGAAATTCCTGGGGCCTTGAGTTTTTTTCCAGTTTCTTCAGAGTCACTTGGACTTCCCCCTTCATCACCATTGCCTTTTGAACATAAGTTGTTTCATAAAATAATTCTGTGGCCTGTTCTTTTTCATAGAGTCGCTTAAGAAATGCTGGGTGCGTTCATCTCTTTTGATTTCCAACTCAAGTTCTCTGCACATTTCATTATAATACTTTATCTTTCTGAGCTGTCCTTTGAAATCTTCTGTTCAGCTCCTTCACTCCTTCATTTCTTCCCTTTGCTTTGGATTCTTGGTTCTCTAATGCAATATTCAGTCTCTTCAGACATCCAACTGGTGGTTTCTTCCTCCTTTATCTTTGTAATGACCTTTTGCATTCTGCATGGATAGTATTATTGATATCCTCCCACAGCTTATCTTACCTTCACTCAGTGTTCAAGCCCTCAAATGTGTTCCTGAGAAAGTTTTTTTAATTCAGATGGTTTAGACTTCTTTCTTGTGGATTTGATTTAATTTTCTTTAGCTTCAGTTTGAATGTGCATATGAGTTTTTGATAGTCACACAATCAGAACCTCGCCTAGTTTTCACTGTTGATATATAGCTTCTCCAACAATTATTTCGACATATTTGTACTTAGTTTGATTCTTGTGCAGACCATCAGGTGAGGTCCATGTACATAGTCATCACTTATTTTACTTATAATAAGTATTTGCAATGAGTAAATCATTGGCTGTATAAGACTCTATCATTTTATTTCCATCATCATTTGCATCTCCAAGCCTACGTTTTCTGACTTGATCCTTCTTCTCCATTCCCAACATTTGCATTCCAGTCTCTTATTATTATTAGTGCATATTGGTTGCATGTTTGATTAATTTTTGACTGAAAAAGTTTGTAAAAATCATCTATTTCCTCTTCTTCGGATCTGGTTGTTGGTGCATATATTTGAATGATGCTGATATTGTAAGGCGTTCCTCATATGTGTATGGATATTGTCCTGCCACTGTCACCATTGTATTTCAAGATGGGTTTGGAAATGATCTTTTTAACTATGAGTGCAACCCTGTTTTTACTCACATTTTCATTTCTGGCAGAGTAGATAATATGATTGCCTGATTCAAAATGTCCCCACTAATTTCACCAGTGGCTAGTAAGACAATATTTATGTGTTCTGTTTCTCTCTTAACAATATCCAATTTCCTTACATTCATGCTTCTCACATTCCACATTCCAATAACTAGTGTCTGCTTGCAACTCTAACTTCCCCGGGCCCCATCCTGTTTTGTGTTTGCCAACAAGTGGGCTCAGCCTCGGGTACCATGTCTGCTAGTCTAATATTGTTGTTGTTGTTATGGGCCGTCGAGTCCTTTGTGACTCATAGCGACCCTATGCACAACAGCCTTAAACCCTGCTCTATCCTGTGCTAACCGCACTGCCTACGACACACC
>NW_006399819.1:13402707-13403704 GCF_000299155.1 Elephantulus edwardii | reverse complement strand
ATGATCCACACAGTCAAACATCTTTGCATAATCAATGAAACACAGATAGACATTCTTCTGGTATTCTCTGCTTTCAGCCAAGATCCATCTAACATCAGCAACAATATCCCTAGTTCTACGACTGTACATAGTGTTTTCTAAGGCCTGTTTTTTCAGAAGTGAATGGTCAATCCTTCTGCTTAGTCTGCCTAATGTTCCATTTAGAGCAATTTCTGGCAGGCGAGCATTTTACCCAGAAGAGTAGATGAGATACACTTCTCTTTGTGAAACTAACCAATGCTGATCTGCCCCACCTCCCTTTGGCACCTGTGATTTTGTTCTGTCCTTGGCCTGCTCTGCCAGTGTCCACTTACTCCAGCATTCACTTCTGCCGCTTTCCTTCTGACCCCTGCATTGCCTGGTCAGCACTCCCCACCTCCCTCTCCCCAGCCGAATGTAGATGTAGTGGCTCAGGCCTCCATTCACTTCTGTGATGCTGGTCGGGCCTGCTGCAACTGTCCACTTTCTCTTGAGGATGCTGCCAACCCTGCTCCACTTCCTCATGGAGGTGTTGCCTCCCACAGCTCTGGTCTCTGGAGCAATCTCCACTTGAGTAGTAGCTGCCTGACTGCTGTCTCCCTCTCTGACATCTCTGTTGACCAGCAGCGGAGTGGTGCCCAATGTCACCAGCGTGTGCCTCGCATCATCAGTAGTAAGTACTGTAATCCTTCAATTTTATAGATGAATGACTATGGATGAGGAGGTTGTTCAAGGTCACTGAACTAAAGTAGAATAAAGATCCAGATCAATGTTATCCTGATTCTAACCTTTAGAAAGCAAGATTGCCACATGCTTCGTAAGATTTTTCAGGACAGTCCTATTAGCAGTCTATGGGAGTTCCAGTTCCTCTATATTCTTGTGAATGCTTATTGTTTTGTTTTATTTACTTCATTATATCCATCTTGCTATTGAGTTGCTGCTGAGTTGATTCTGACTTAGGACAAATACGTGTGTATCA
>NW_006399819.1:13401267-13401902 GCF_000299155.1 Elephantulus edwardii | reverse complement strand
CTCTTGTCTGAGATGATATTACCAAATGTTTGTTCCCAGTTGGTAAGTTTTCTTTTTACCCTGTTTGAAAAAAGTTTTTGTTGCACACATGGATTTAATCTTTAGAAGGTCCCATGCATCTATTTTATCCTCTTCAGATTGTGCATTTCTGGCTGTATTTGGTAATCCCTTTACACCTTGGACTAGTGCTTCTAAGCTTGATCCCAGTTTGTCTCTTACGAACTTTATGATTTTGGGCTTTAATCCCAGGTCTCTGTTCCACATTGAGTTGCTTTTCGTGTATGGTGTGAGAAGTGGATCCTGTTTCAGCTTTCTGCAGGTGGAAGTCCAGTTTTGCCAGCACCATTTGTGCTCAAAATTACTGACAGTAAGAGAGATGCAAATCAAAACCACAATAAGATATCATCTCACTCCAGTAGCAGTGGTAAAGTTTAACAGAGTAGCAAGTAATAAATGGTGGAGAGGATGTGGCAAGAAAGGAACTCTTACACATTGTTGGTTGGATTGTATAACCATTCTGGAAAGCAGTTTGGTGCTTCCTCAAAAAGCTAACATAGTTATAAGTACATGAGTCAAAAATTGTGGAAAAGTAAAAGAAAAGATTCTTTCATTGTTTTACAAACCCTCCCCCAGGT
>NW_006399819.1:13371424-13391095 GCF_000299155.1 Elephantulus edwardii | reverse complement strand
CTCTTTTAAATACTTTAGAGCAGTTTGAACTTCCTCTTTCATTACTACTTATTATTGCTTCTTTATCATATACCATTTCATGAAATTGTTCTGTATCAGTCAATTCTTTTTGGTACAATTACTGTGTATTCTTTCCATCTTCTTTTGATACTTCCTGGTTGATTCAGTGTTCTACCCAGAGCATCTGTAAGTATTGCAACTCAAGGCTTGAATTCGTTCTTCAGTTTCTTAAGCATGAAATGCTCATCATGTTTGTCCCTTTTGATTTTTTTACTCCAGCTCCTTGCACATTTTATTATAATACTTTCTGTTGTCTTCCTTAGCTGTCCGTTGAAATCTTTTGTTCACCTCTTTAATGTACTGATTTGTTCCCTTCATTTGAGCTTCTTGGCATTCTAGTGCAATATTCAGAGTCTCTTCTGACATCATCTCGGTCTTTTTCTTCCTCATCTGTCTTTGTTATGAACTCTTGCATTCTTCGTGAAGGATATTCTTGTTATCATCTCACAGCTCTTCTGGTTTTGATTCATTAGTGTACAAGGCCTCAAATGTATTCTTGAAACGCTTTGAAAATTCAGATTGGATAAGATCAAGGTCATATTTTGGTTCTTGTGGATTTACTTTCACTTTCTTCAGCTTAAGTTTCTACTTGTGTATGAGTACTTGATGATCACACACAAAAAACATTGGGGTTTTCCCCTGATATAGCAGTGGGAGGAAGCTCAACTTTGTGTTATAATGGCTGAATAGCAAAACCAGACATTGCTCAGTTTTATACCATCATTATAATCATTCATACACTTGAGTCCACTATAGTGGCTATTTTTTCAATGTGGCTCTTTGAGAGTTTATCTCATTTTTATTGGCTTTCTAATTCACTAAACATGGAGAAAATGTGTGTTTGTGTGCGTGTGTGAGAATGAGGAGATTATTTCTAACCTAACTTTTGTCCTTTGCTACTCTATATCTCAGCTATTGATATAAAATGACCTATGCCATTTCCATAGATCCCAGGATACTCTATTTCCCCCCTCTCTAGTTTATGCAGAACTCATGTGCTTTCTTAATCTTCAATAACTGACACTTATATATGTTGTTGTTGTTGTTGTTATATACTATCGAGCCACTAGCGTCCCTGTGTAGAACAGCTTTGAACTATGCTCTATCCTGTACCAAGGTTAATGTCTCTAATACACCTACCCTCATTACCCCAATCACTGAATCAATCCATCTTATCAAGGGTCTTCCTCTCTTATGGTTTCCTTCCAACCTCCCACGCATACTATCCCTCTCCAAGGACTGGTTCCTCCTTGTAACATGCCCAGAAAATGTCAGATGAAGCCTCAGAATCCTTGCCTCCAAGTTAACAGCCCAGTTTTACCCTCTCTAGGATGAAACTGTTTGTTCTCCTGGCTGTCCGTAGTATATTCAGTACTCTTCTCCAGCATCACAGCTCAAAGGCATCAACTCTTTCTTCATCCCTAATCATTGTTCGGCTTACTGATGCAAAGCAAGTAATTGTGAAGACCGTGGCCTGGATCAGGCACACCTTAGTCTAGAGACTGAAATTCTCGGTTTTCAGTACTCTAGAGAGATCTGTGACAGCTGACTTTCCAAATACATTTTGTCTTTTTAATTCCTGGCTGCTGGTAACAAAAATGTTGATTGTGAAACCAAGCAAACTAAAGCTGTTAAGAATCTCAATCTCATCTCCATCTATCATGATGCTGCCATTTGCCCCAGTGGTGAGAATCTTTGTTTTCTTGATTTTGAGCTTTGATCCATATTTAAGGCTGCAGACTTATATAAGAGAAAAGACAAACGGATTTTTAAAATCTGTAGTCACCTATTCATAGTTGATGTTGTTAGGTGCTGTGGAGTTGAGTGTTCTTTTAACAACAGATCTGAACTTTGTCCTATCCTGTGTTATCTTCACAATCTCTGGCACTCTCAAGTCCATTGCGGGGTCAGTATGTCAATCCACCTGACTAAAAATCTTGCTCTCCTTTGCTGTCCCTCCACCATTCATGGTAGACTGTGGTTGGCAGTCAATATTAAAAAAATAAACACAATTGAAATTAATGAACTTTATCAGCATTTACTGCAGTGCATGTAGGAAAGTGCAGCATTATTGCAGATAGGTAGATAGAAAATCGCCTGTCGTTTTTACCATGAGTAGTTGATTTGACTCTGACTCATGATGATGTCAACTATGACAGAACAAAGTGTTACTTGGTTCTGTACCATCTTCATCATTGTAGGCAGATTTTAGTCCATTGTCTTGGTTATTGTGTTTGTGTTAGTCTTGTTAAGAGTTTCCTTCCTTTCCATTGCTTCTGTATGTTAATAAACATGATAACCTTGTTTTGTGATTGACATTTCTGGATGACAGGTCCAAATCCAAGAAGTCAAAATCTTGTCAGCTCATTTCTAAAAAACATCTTATTTGTATTTCTTATTTCTTCTAAGTCTGATTTGCTTAATCTTTTGGTAGTCTATAATTAAATATTGTATATTAAGACGATTTAAGCAGGACAAATCCTACATTTGGATATTTCGAAATGTTTAACTACTGTTCACACTAGAAAAACTTTTTACATTGTAACCTAGTACGTATCTGATTTCAAGGTTGCTATGTGAAATACATTATTTGCTGTTTTAAATTCACTGTCCAAAAATGAAATGACAGCTCATTGTGTGACTTGTGGGAAAACATCACTTGTTCTGCCTAACACTTGATCAATTTTATACTTACTCAATAATCTTGGAAGAAGTACGGTTAGACTATAGAATGTTTAACCCCAGTTCAATTACTTTGATGTCTTTTGACTAATAAGTAAAAATTGTCTAAAATAATTTTTAAAAGAGAAGAAAACAAATTCAGAAGAGTTTTACCAATTTGGTAGTGGGAGCTCAACTCTAAAATTCTCTGAGTTATTTGGTTCCATACATTTTTTAAAATGTATATTCTTCAAAGTGTTAACTTGAAAGCACCATTGCTTTAGGTAATTTGTGGGGGCTTCATTCTTGTCAGTCAAGGGCATTAATACAGGATTTAAACTGTAGCTTGCTGAGAAGGAGCCAAACTTGGCTGTGGAAAGCAGTCATGTGCAGAGCCGCCTTGCACAGCTCATTGGAGATAAGACAGTCTAGACTTCACATGGCAAACTTTTGTCACTTTGTCTGTTTTCCTATTTCTCTATGACTCTGCAGAGCCAAGCTTTTGATCAGTTGAGGAACAAATTTCTTTTCTTTGAAAATCCAATACCTATGTAAATATAATATTTAAGCACTAAGGATAGACAATATCTTCCTGTGCTGTCTCTGAAAAACTATTGGAGGGTCAGCTATGGGTCGGTTCCCACTCTATGGTACATAAAAACAACAACAGTGCCTTCCTCAAACAAATGTTTGAGTGCTTACTCTGCTAGGTCAAGATGCTATGTAGTAAGGTTACAAAAGTGACAGAAATACAGTCTTTAAAGGATCATATGATCTAGGAACTTATCAACATAGGGTTGTTGTTGTTGTTATGTGCCATCAAGTCACCCATGATTCTTAGTGAACCTACTATGTACAGTAGCTCTGAACCTTGCCCTATCTTGAGCCAGTCTCACTGACTTCAACACACCTAATCCCAGTGCCCCAGTTACTGAATCAATCCATCACGTCCAGGGTCTTCCTCTCCTGAGCTACCCCTCTATTCTTCCAAGAATGATGTCCTTCTCTGAGGACAGGTTCCTCCTGACCACATGTCCAAAATATGTGAGAAGGAGCCTCAAAATTTTTGCCTCCAAGAAGAAGCTTGGTCTCACCTTCTCCAAGGCAGACTTTTTTGTTCTTCTGGAGGTCCATAATATGTTCAATACTCTTCTCTAGCACTACAACTCAATGACATGAGTTCTTCTTCTGTCATCCTTCATCATTGTCCAGCTGTCTGATGCATAGCAAGTCATTGTAAAGACTATGGCCTGGATTAGGCACACCCTAGTCTCTAGACTAAGGTAATTGCTCTTTAGCACTTTGGAGAGGTCCTTGCCTCAGTTTCTGAGTGGGCCTCCATGTCTCCTCCCATGTCCATTCTTTCCTTTTGCACCTTCTGCTATGAAAGCATGATGTATATAGACTGCAAATAAAAGTACCTGGTCCTCTTACCTCAGGTAGGGTGTTCCCAGTTGAAGCACTAGCAGCAGATCAGAGGAAGGGAGGAGTGAGGTTGCTGTGTTTATCTTTTCCATTTCCTTCTTATAAGACCAAATTAGTTGCATCTCTCCATCAATATTTAAATCTTCTAGATAATTTCCTATCTGCCATTGCAAGTTTGTGTGTAGCTATGATGCTGAACAGATTCTAGTAGACCTCTTAAACAAAAGAAGATTAAGATGAAAGACCTGGAGGTCTACTTCTAAAAATCAGCTAGTGAAAACCGTATGGCTCACTAATCTCTGAACCGCAGTGTTACTAGGAGTCTAAGAGCCAAGTCAAAGCTAGCTGACAATAATTTAGCACAGAAAACCAAAAAAGAGTTGTTCCTGTCTCAGTGTTTCAATGGTCATGAGCCTCCTGTCTCCTCACCACCACTTATGGTTACCAAGCCTAATGTACTACACTAGCCCATATGATTTCTTCACACCTTAACCATCCCCTTACAGATTGGCACCTGTGTGCTTTGGCTGAGAATCACTTTTAAGTTTTAACTCTAAATATTTTCTTTCAAAACTTTTATATGTCTTTGACTTCTATCTCAACAATTTTCTGTCATATAGATGAAACAATTAAAAAACTTTTATATATGCTTCCAGGATGCCATCTTATTATTCATTATGAAAAGATTTAAAACCACAACCTCTAGTTCCTTTAAGTGTGTTGATCTTTATCTGACTCATAGATGAAAAGCCCAATGAATATTTATCATTATGGGTAATTTTGATCAGTCAGAGCCTTCAGTGTTAATTACTCAGTTCGAGGAATACTCATCAAAATCTGCATTATGCAGATGATACAACTTTGCTTGCTGAAAGTAAAGATGATATGAAACACTTACTGCAGAAGATCAAGGACTGTAGCCTTCATCATGGATTACTTTTCAACATCAAAAAAACAAGGTCCTCACCACAGGACCAACAGTCAACATTATGGTAGTTGGAGAAAGGATTGACCCTGTGAATGACTTCATCTAACCTTGGATCAACAATCAAAAAACACTATTGGTACTAGTAGTTAAGAGATCAAAAGACATGTTGTATTGGGTGAGTATTCCATCAAGGACCTCTCCAAAATGCTGAAGAATAATGCTATCAGTTTGAAGACTAAGGTTTACCTGTTTAGGCCATGGTTTTCTTTATCACCTGCTGTGTATCACAGAGCATAACAATGAATAAGGAAGACAGGAGAAAATTGATGCCTTTGAGTTATGGTGTTGGAGAAGACTTCTGGATATCCTATGGATTGTCAAAACAACCAACAGATATATCCTGGATTAAGTGCAGACAGTGCTTTTTTGAGGCAATGATGATGAAGTCTTTCATACTTTGGACGTGTAGCTAGGCAAGGCTATTTCTTGAAAGGGGATATAGGTCTTGGAAAGAGGAAGGGTCAGCAAAGTAGAGTAAGACCTGCAACAAGATGGAATGATATGGTGACTTCGACATTGGGCTCTAGTATGTCAGAGATGATGAGGATGGCACAGGATAGGGCAGGGTTCGCGTCAGCTGTTCAGAGGGCCACTATGAGTTGTATGTGTCAGCACCAAGCAACAACAACAACAATTGAGCTCTATGGACAAAATGGGGGTCAGTGTCTTGGGAAGAAAAGTCTTGGAGAAGGGTACAAGAACTCACCACTTTGCTGAGGAATTTACTCCAGCCTGAGTTTTGTGAATATTGATTAAGGATTGCAGTGTTTGGTTTTTTTGTTTTTTGTTTTTTTGTTTTTTTTTTTATCAACTGAGGCATGGTGGTGCAACATTTCCCCAACTGCTAAACAAAATTTGACGTAAAGCAAGCAGTAACTTTAATGGAGAAGAAATTACATTCATTCCCTAAAAATATCCTACTGCTGTGGACTCAATTCTGACTCATGGTGACCCAATTCAAGAATGTCAATCACAATAGGAAGAAATAATACACCCCCCCCCAAAGCAACTAGTGGATTTGAACTGCCAGTCTTTCCAATTATTCATTCATCATGTAATCCCCTATTCTACTACCAGGGCTCCTTTGTAAAGAAAACAATGACTGTTACACTCTCTATTTTGGGGTCCCTATCAGTTGAAGTTTATTCAGTGGTACCCAGTTACTATCTTTTTAAACAATGTATGACATAGTCATTTACATTCCTGGTAATATCACTGTTGTTGCTGTTGGGTGCTCAAGTCATAACAGCCTCATTATTTATTCATTGCCTGCTCTATGACCCTGTACTAGACAAATATCATACTAAATTCTTAAATTACCATCTTAATTGAGTCGTGCATTTAAAATTCATTCTGCCACAATTAGTAGAAGACTAGTTAAAAAAGGGGGAAATCAGCAATGTCCCAAATGTTTGATATGCGGTACTACTTTATGATTTCTGACATCAGTTGTTCCTCTTTTACTCGATCCCCCCACTCTTCTCTGTCCTTTGAGTTCAGGGGTTTGCTGAAAGGTCTCACAGAGACTCCTCATCTTTGTCAGGCCAATGACCCATGAGCCTGTGGGTGGTGCAGGCTGGTGTGGCAGAGACTGGCAAGTGAGATTGCAGAGACTAGTGAAGGGTGATGCAAAGAAGCGTTGGACAATTTTTCTAAAAAGTGAATGTGGACTGCAGTTTCAGTGCAACAGGATGCTATATCCTAGGAGGGGAAGTGTCTCAAAAAAAAAAAAAAAAAAGGCAAGCTGGCCTTGAGCTTCCATGATCTTATATAGGCTTCTAGTAGGGTAGGGCTTATATCCCAACCTAATCTTATCTCCTTAATACAATGCATACTTCACCACAAAACAAAAAGCCTAGGAAGGGCGTTTTGAACAATAAACCTTTGACACTAGAAGCCATCCCATTAAGACATGGTTCAATTCAGTTATTTAACAACAACAAATAATCTGAGGCTCAAAGGGTAATTTTCAAATTTGAGATTATAATCCAGCTCCAACTAACTCAAAGTGTTCCTTTCACTATTTAATCTTTCAAAAGATGCCATATTTTGGTATCACTTTTGCCCAAACTTCCAAATACTTTCTTCTTTAAAATCTGATGGTGTATGAAGTGCAATAAAATCAGATGTATAAATAGCAAAATTTTTTTAAAAAAATCTAATTTGTGATTGTCCTATCTCAGTGAGAAATGAGCAGAGGGCTTGGAATCTGAGGGTGAATTGAAGGGGTAGAAGAAATTAACTGCATATTCACAAAGGGCCTGGGGAGTACTGCATAGATAGCAAATAAAAATAGGATTTTATGCATTTTAGATTTGCCCTATATGATCCAGAAACATCTTTTCATGATATCAGATTTTTTAAACTTGTGTCCTATGAGGATAAACACCCTGCCAGCTGTGTCACTTGTACGTCGTTTTAGAAGAACTTTATATCCTTCTGTTGTTGTTGTTGTCTTCTGTTGAGATAGAAGCAATCCTTAGCTGACTGTCCAGTGAGTTTTCAGAGACAGTAAATCACATAGCAGGAGATTGTCCATCCTTCTCCTGAAGAGTAAGTGGTGGATTAGAACCATATGCCTCTGGGATTACACGGCAGTTTCTTACTACTAGGCCACAAGAGCTCCTTTACAGGGAGCAAATATCTCCTAGAATGTCTGCACTGACTAGTACTAGGGCCTAAAGAAAGCCAAACCGTCTGTCTGAAAACTGACAGAGCTAGCTCAGTGTGGAGTTACAATGCTTTACCCTCTCTGAAAAAGCAAAAGGGGGGGGGAGGAGAAGTGATCCAACTGGTAATAAATTCAATTTATGAAAATAATATCACAGACCTAAAGTGTCCATTGATTCCTCTATCTAGTTCCTTTGGGTACCATTGCTGCATTTGATATGGTGAACTTAAATTGTCTTCCTTTATCATATAAATGCCCTATCAGCCATCCGGGGAAAGCAGCTGAAGGGTAGCAAACTCACTAGAAAAATACTTAGCTCTTTGCAGGAGAGTGTTTTTCACTAGTTTTGTTTTTCAGAGGGTGGGCCGGAGAATCACTTGATTGACAGATTTTTCACTACTGGTATGGTTTTTATATATCTATTTCTTTTTGTTCATTTCCTTTCCACTCCTTTGTTAACCCACAACGCTCCCTTCTTCTGTGTGAAGCACTCAAACGGTAAAAATTCATTGCTGTCAAATCAGTTCCAACTCATAGCTGACGTTCCTTTGGGAGTCTCATACTATAAATCGTACATAAGGAGATTGCCTGTCTTTTTATCTCAGAAATGTTGGTCAATTTGAACTTCCAGACAGGAGTGACCTTTGGGTTACACAACTCCCTAGGGTCTATGCCACCAAAGCTCCCTATTAATGAAAAAAAGTAAAAATTAAGCCATGAATCTGTAGAATACTTTCAAGTACTATTGCTGCTGAGTTTCTCCTATTTTGAAATGGTAGCTTTGTCCAGTAGTGGATTTGAGCTGCCAGGGAGGGGAAAGGGTGCATGATTACGTTCCGAGTCTCTGGTCTGTCTTACCCTCTGGGATTATTTTCTTTAACATAGCTGTTGGAAAGTCGACTGTTACCTGCCAGGAGATGAAGCAACCAATTTTTCTTCACATGTTAAATAAACATTGAAAAATCAGCATTCTGCAAGGACCATTAGGTTATGTATCACTGTAAAATGTTTTATGACTCTTGGTATAAAGGATGCTCGTATAAAAATAAATTGTGTCATAACAAACATTTCTCCCTGTCATGATTTGTAATAGCTCTAATCTAAAATAAATCTAGGTTGAATAGTGTTAGTCTCCAGGAAAACTGACCTTCAGTTTCAAATAGTTGGGTTAAATCACTGCGATGATGACATAGGCTCAGATATAAGAAGATAAGAATTCATAGCACCCCCTGGATCATCTTTTATTTAGAAGAGGTGAGATGTCTCAATGAACTGAAATTGCTCTTTGAGTGACCCGTCTTATTTATGTATCTTCTTATTCTGACTATCAGTCCACACACAGTACCAACAGCCATCCTGCACATAGTACCCCAAGGTTGTTAAGGGAGAAATATATAGAAAAATTGATGAAAACCCTTGAGCAGTTTAGGATTTTACATCTGCCAAATTAGAAAATGTTTTTAAAGTCCAATATTTGCTGCTGGTACAATGTTAGTGAAGCTGCTAGATGAGAATCCTATTGGAACAACGTAATTTCCTTGGGAAACATTTTTCCAATGTATAGAAATCTTATCCTTGGATGTTACAATTACATGTCTGAGAATTTGGTCTAAGGAAATCGTTGAGAAGAATGGCAAAACTAAGATACTTGCAGAAATCCTTTTCATATGAGAGAACAGTTAGATGCTACGTAAATACTCAACAAAGGATTTTAGTCAGTTTCGCTCATCTAGCATAGAGTACATATATAAGACCTAAGTAGTTGCCTGTACAATTTTATGTCATATGGCTAAGAGAAGCAATATATTTACGCATTGATAAGATTATTGTCTATGTATGAGGAATGGGAATTTGATAAAATGTGTTCAGAACTAATGCAAATTTAACTTTATTATTATCAATGGAAATTTTACAAAAATTTAACTGGAATTTTGTATCAGTCTTTCAAGTATCAACCTATTAGGGATTCAGGTGTCAAGGATTTAGGAAGAGCAAGTGAAATTATTGAATTTAAATTGAGGAGAAAACAAATAGAAATTTAAAAAAAGAAAGGAGAGATCTTCTCAGAACAATGAAGGGTTCTATTCTTGCTCTTTATGTTTTTCATGTTGGCTTCTGGAGTGATGATATCTCATCAGGTAATCTTGTTAGGTGCTGTCACATTGACTGCATCTCATAGCAACCCTGTGAACACAGATCTGAATCCTGCCCTGTCCTGTGCCATCCTCACCATCTCTGCTATACTTCAGCCCATTGTTTAATCACTATGACAATCTGTTTTCTTGTGAGTATTTCCCTCCTTTGCTGACCCTCCAGCTTTCAAAAAATGATTCCTTTTCCAAGGACTGGCCCCTCTTAACAAAGAATGTGAGATGAAGTTTCACTTTCCTTGCTTCTAAGAGACACTTTGGTTGTACCTTCTTCAAGATCTATGAGGTTGGTTTTTTTGACAGTCCAGTTAGTACTCTTTCATAACACCACAACTCAAAGTATTGCTGATTCTTCTGTCATCCTTATCCATTGTCCAATATTCAGAAGCATAGCAAGTAGTTAAGAAGACCATGGTTTGGATCAGGTGCACCTTGGTCTTTAAATTGACATAGTTGTTCTTCTGTACCTTAAAAAGGTCCCTGTCAGCACATTTTTCAGTTGGTTTTTTTTTTTCGGTTTTTTTTTTTTGTTTTCCCACTTGTTGGGGTTTTTTGGAAGATGTTTATATGTATTTTATTGATGACTCAACAGCATTTGACTATGTGGTTAATTAAAAAATATGACAAACTTTGAGAAAAATGGAAATCCCAGAACACTTAATGTGCTCATAAAAAAATCCTATACTTACACCAAGAATCTGTTGTCTTCACAGAGCAAGGGAACACTGCATAGTTTCAAATCAAGAACAGCAAGTGACAGGGCTCCATCCTTTGCCATACCTACTAAATCTGAATGCTTAATAAATCATTTGAAATGCTGGACTTCATGAAGAAGAATGTGAAATCAAGATGGACGGTGATTTATAAACAGGCTGCAGTATGTAGATGACACAGCTTTGCTTTTCAAAAGCAAAGAAGGATCGATTCCTTTGAGATGTGGTGTTGGAGAAGGGACATGGATCTTAAAAGGATCAACAGATATATCTTAGACAAAGTGTAGACTGGGTTCTCCTTGTCAGCAAGTTTGGTGAAGGTTCGTCTCATATATTTTGGACATGTATTTAGGAGGGGCTGGTCCTTCAAAAAGGACAACATATTTGAAAATGTGAAAGGTCAGTGAAAGAGAGGAAAACCTTCAACAAGATGAGTTGACACAGTGACTGTAACAATGGGCTGAAGTATGACAGAGATGATGAGGATGGCACAGCCTAGGGCAGGGTTCAGGCCTTTTGCTCATAGGATTCTCATGAGTTGCAGTTGATTTGAAGGCACCTAACACAGTAACATTGTTCATCATGGAAAGAGGAGACATGACAAGTTAAAATAAAATTTTAATTCTATCCAATGAAGAAAAGTCTATTGTGGAGCAGAGTAAGATTTTTGTTACCTTAGTTGTAGTTGTTATGTTCCATTGTTTTGGAACTGACCCACAGCTGACCGTCCAGTGGGTTTTCAGAGGCAATAAATTCCAGGGGAGAAAATTGTTCATCTTTCTGCCTTGGAGCAGCTGGCGACTTTAGCAGCTGACCTCAGGTTAGCAGTGCAGCTCCTTACACACCCGGCTTACACTGAAATCCCAAATATTTATCTACACATAATTCTTCCTGTGTGTAAAGCAACACACAATTCGTCTTGTACTTCCTTTTCTGCTAAAACATTTTTTTTTAGTTTGCTAAAAATCATAGCGTACCAGGGTTAATCAATTCTTTATCCTCCCTCTCTTACTTCTTTCTTTCCCACTTTGTTTTAATTTTAAGATAGTAGGCAAAGGAGGCCAGAGGTATTGTGAGTGTTTGGCCATTTTTGAAAAACCTTTAGTTAATAAATTTTGAAACACACAAGTCATGAACAGCAAAGACCCTCACTTAATCACAGGCTGGCGACTTAATTTAGCCAAATGATTTAGTGCCTGTAAACTAAATAGCTATTTTGACATATTGAAAACCTGATGTTCACTTTCTGAATTCGTAACCTAACAACTAAAGAAAAACATCTTTTGAGCTTAAAATTTACCATGAAAAAGTGAATGCTGCACTTTTTATTTGTGAAGCTCACACATATGCGGAACAAAATTAGCTTCCAAATTTGTCAGCTTCTGACACTAAGTACATCAATCCTACAGATAATGAAATAAAGCAAAGTATCAAGGCTGTTGTCACCCCTCTCCACTTTCTGCCCCACCCACAGTCTCATGCTTCCCCCACTCCCCACAACACCAATAAACTGTATTTCCTTCTCCCTATTCATCACTTATTTATATAAAAATATTTTACCTCTTCTATAGGTCTTTTTGAGGTATATGGACTACAGGATCAAGTTGTGATGCACCAATGTCATTAATCAATCAGAGAGGGTTCCTAATCAAGAAACTTGACAATAGCACATAATATGGAAGTTTTTCTTGACACTTTTGGTGGTTTTGAGTAAATATTCATGAAATGAAGGAAGACAAGAAGGGAGGAAGGGTAAAAGGAAGGAGGGAGGTGGATACGTCTGGTGTCACACAATGGAGGAATAATGGCCTTCCCAAGACCCTGTGCTTGCTTTTTCTGTACCAGTGGTATGAAAGAAAAAACCTCACAGAAACGTAGCCTATTATTTATTACCATATTATTAGCTAGGTAGTAAAAAGAATCTTATTTATGCCAGGGGATAATTACTGCATCTGTTTTTTTTTAAATTTGCCTGGCTATAGGCTCTCTCTTAGAAAAGACTCCACAGCCCACAGCAACCCCATATGTGACAATGGGTTAGCCTGGGGTTTAGCCAAGAGTGGGTTTTGACCTGATAAAACCATATTATTGAAAGACTTATCTTTTTCTGCCTATTTATTGCTAACCCTAAACATAACATACCTCCTCCTGTTTCCCTACCATACCTGTCATCATTTACATGTTTGTTATTTCCTCTTGGATTTGAGAAACGATATCTAATAATACAGTACATCGGCTTGCCCCAGGACCCAGCACAGTGGCTGGCATAGTGTAAGCTTGCAGTAAATACTGAATAAATTCAATTCAGAACCCTGGGGAAGAAAGCCACAAATTTATCAAATAATTCACAAAGAGACATATCTCTGGCAGCTAATCCAGTTAAAGGAAGCTGAATCCAGAGCATGTTTCACATCATCTCTCATCTAACAAAGTTTTGTTTAGTGTTTGGTACACTTGTTTCTTAATACAGTTATCAAAAGTGACTTGAGCCAGAGGGATTCACAATAAATAATGCCAGGAGGTTTATGAATGTTGTATAAAGCCCACCAATTTGCAATAGGTAAAATAGAAGCAAGCAGGTATTTTATTTCAGAAAACTAAAGCCTTATAATGCAACTGTGAGAATATGGAGTGGCTGTGACTAGTTTGTAATGTGTGATTAGAACAAAACGTTGTTTCTGTTTAACCTCTGAGTCAGAACCAACTCATACATGATCCTCCATCAGGTTTCCAGAGACTTAAAACCAGACACAGAAGGAGATTGCTCAAGACCTTAAAGTAGCTGATGAACTTGAACCACATGCCTCTGGGTTGGCGGCATTACTCCTTTTCCACCAGGCCTGCAGAGCTCCAGTAGGCCATTGTTATTATGTGCCACTACATTCAAACCAACTCATACTTGAGCCTTTATTGGGTTTTCAGAAGCTGTATATTGCGTATCAGGAGATTTGCCAGTCTTTCTTCTTTGGAGAAGCTGGTGGATTCAAACTGTGTACCTTTTGGCTGGTAGGAAGATTTCTTACTTACTAGGCCACCTCAACGTCCAAAAACCAAAAATTATCATCACTAGACTAATAGGAAACATCTTAATAGATGGAGAATAGATTAGAACTTTCAATGACTTCATCATAATTGGGTTCACAATCAATACACTTGGTACCAGCAGTCAGGAGATCAGGAGACCTATTGCACTGGTAAAGTCAGCAGATAGGGAGTGCTCATTACTCTCTCCAAATTACTTAGGAACAATGATGCTAATTTGAGGATGAAGGTGCACTTGATTAACACCAACACCTTTGACTTGCTTTGTTGCTGAGAGCTGGACAATGAATAAGAATGATAGAAGAGAAATTGATGCCTTTGAACTCTGGTGTTGGAGAAGAGTGCTGAACATCCCATGGACTGCCAAATGAACGAACAGATATATCTTTGAGAAGTACATCAAGTGCTACCTGGAGGCAAAGATTAGGAAGCTCTGTCTCACATTTTTGGGGGCATGTTACTAGGATGTTCTTTGGAGAAGACATCACGCTTGGAAAGGTGGGATATGGTGAAGGAGAAGACACTCAACCAGGCAGACTGACACACTGACTGCAATATAGGCTTGAATGTCAGAGTTTTGGAGGTTGGCACAAGATAAGTAAGACAGAGTTCAGATCTGTTATTTATTCATAGGGTCCCTATGAGTTTTACTTGACTCAACAGCATATCACACACACACACACACACACACACACACACACACACAGAGCCACCAAAGGTATATATGTTGTTGTTGGCTTCTCATATAATTTGCTCAGCATAAAAATTTAATAAGTATGGAGAGAAAATACAACCCTGACATACTCCCTTCTCAGTTTTAAACCATGCAGTGTCCCCCTGCTCTGTTCACAAAACAGCCTCCTGGTTGAGGTATAGGTCCTAAATAACCACAATCAAGTGCTCCAGGGTTTCCATTCTACTCAGTGTCAGCCACAACTTTTTATGATCCACCCAGTCAAATGTTTTTGCATAATCAATAAAACATAAATAGACATTCTTCTGCTATCCTTTACTTTCAGCTAGGAACCATCTGATCCCTGGTGCCAGGGCTGCTTCTACATGTTTGAACTTCTAGCAGTTCTCTATCTATGCACTTACACATGTAAACTCATTTTTACCTATGTTGGCTTCATTCTCAGATGATTTTTCCTTCATGATTAACCAAATTCAGCAGGGAAATAATAGTTAGGGGATTTTCCTTTCCAGAAATATTGGTAAAAAAAAACCCATCAAGCTTTATTTCACTGATGTTCCCTAGGTCAAACGTCCAACCCACAACCATTTGTCAAAAGAATGCCCAAGTCCTTTTTCTCTTCTGGAGCTACAGTCAACCCCACATGAGTCTTCGCCTGTGCATGAGGCGGGGCTAGCTTTGCTGATATGCCCACCTGGATGCGTTACCAAGAGTGACTGGCAAAGCTCTCCCATGCAGCATACTGATACAAGGATGAAGAAAACTTGATCTCTTTCCCACAGAAAACTTCACTGAACTCTCGAGCCAGGTGGTGAGGAGCTGAGCTGCTAACATGAAGATGCTTGTTTCAATTTCACGAGCTGCTCTGAAGGAGAAAGACTGGCAATCACCTTCCTTGAAATGTACTACCTCTGAAAATCCACTGGACCATCAGCTATGGGTCACTTCAGACTCAGCAGGACACAACAACAATAATCACACTAATCTTTTTAAATCAAAGTGTTAATCTTGTCTCATAAATCGGCTTGTTCCTTATTACTTTTTTAAAAATTTTATGTTGGTTTACATGCAAAGTTCACAAAATTTGTATAATTGTTTTCACACAGGGTCTTTCCCTTCTAGTTTATCCTTATTATCTTTTGGTTAAAGAACTAACTATGATTAGTTACTTTCCCAAACTATTTCCCATTCCATGAAAAAGCACCTGCTCACATACCTTTTGGGTTTTGTTGTTCCTGTGCCTTTGGCTGGGATATCTCTATATGCCTGTCATTGTTAGTCTGAATCTCTTTAAGGTCCAACTCAAATATTGTCATAATGTTTTTTTTATTTAAAAGACTACAACATGCAATATGGGTTACAAATCAACATTAAGAAAACAAAGGTTCTCACTACTGGGTTATTAGGCAATATAGTGACGGGTGGAGAAAAGATTGAAGTAGTTAATGTTTTAATCTTGCTTAGATCTACAATCAACACCATTGGCACCATCGGGCAAGAAATCAAAAGATGTTTTGCACTAAGAAAATCGACTGTCAGGGACATAATGGTAGCTTAAAGACTAAAGTGTGCCTGATTCAATCCATGGTATTTCCAGCCACCTGGTATGCATTTGAAAGCTGGTCAATGAATAAGGATGGCAGTAGAAAGATTGATGTCTTTGAGTTGTGACATTGGGAAAGAATGTTGTGTATACCATGGACTGCCAAAAGGTCAAGCAAATATGTCTTAGAGAGCCAGAGTGCTCTTTGGAGTCAACGATAGTGAAGCTTCTTCTCATATATATTTTGGGAATGTTGTCAGGAGATACTATTCTTTGGAAAATGACATCATGCTTAGACAGATAGAAAGTTTGCAAAGAAGTGGAATACCCTTAACAAGATGGACTGATCTAGGGCCTAGTAAAGTGGAATCAAGTAGATCAAAGATAATAAGGATGGTGCAGGATTGGACATTGCTATTAGGTGTATTCAACTCAAGGACACTCAAAAACAACAATAATCCCTTTACTCAGCATAGATATATCTTCTATCATTTATAATTTTAAACGATTAGAATTGTTGACAATTTACTACTGCTCATTACTGTTTTAAGATCATAATAATTAATGTTTTTCTGCTTTATAGTATGGTTTACAGTGTTCTCATCCTTTATTCAGTAAGATTCTTGAAGTCGTATCCTTAAAGGCAAAATTAATGTGTACTGCTTTGAAACAGATGAGGGAGAGAACTTTTTAAAAGGGATATATGATTGGGTATTATTCTCATGACAGGAGTCCAGAATGAAGGCAGCATAGTGGAGTGGACTTGGGGGGAGGGATTGTATAACAATGCAAGAATTTTCCTTTTACTTTTCAAAGAGAAGAGCGAATTGCGTGGGAGAGGTGGACAGGGAGAAAAGTGCAACAATGAATGAATGGAAATCCAAAATCTCTATAAACTATCATTAAAATGAATAATAATTTAAAAAAGTAAAAAAACAGCCATAAGTGATGAGTAAATGACTCATAAAAGCATTAATGTCCATTCACTTTATAGATTTATTATTTGTTGTTGTGAAGTGCTGCCAAGTTGAGATCAATTCATGATTGACCCTCCAGTGAATTTTGAGTGGTAGTAAATTGCAAAAGAGAAGACTATTTTTCTCCTTTGTAGCAGCTGGTGGATTCTAGAGCACTGGGTTTTCAGGCCTAAGAGAATTCCCACTTTTCTCTCTTAGTGTATTGCCATGATGCTAGTGGTCGCTGTTGCTATTGTTGATGGATGTCTTCAAGTCAGTTTCAACTCATAGCAACCCTTTGTATAACAGAATGAGACCTTGTCCAACAATGTACTCCCCCACCACCCTCACAGCTGCTGCAGTATTTTTTGAGCCTATTGTTGCAGCCGCTGTGCCAACTCACCTAGTTAAGGGTTTTCTCTCTTGCTGACTTTCTGCTATACTAAGTGTTATATCTTCCTCCAGGGATTAGTCTCCTCAGACAGCATGCTTAAAGTATGTGAGCCAAAGTCTCACCATCCTCGCCTCCAAGGAGCACCTGACAGCTCTTCTTCTGAGATAGATCTTTTTTGACAGTCCATGGTGTATTTAATATTTTTGTCAATACCACAATTCAAAGGTAATTAATTATTCAGCCCTCCTTTTTCATTGTTCAGCTTGCATATGCATATGAGGTGAATGAAATTACCATGGTTTTCATCAGGTACACAGGCTCAAATTGATGTGACTACTCTTTATTATTTTAAAGACTTAAGTCTTCTGACATAATTTTTGAAACTTTTTATTATTAAACTTAAAATTTTTTTTATTATTAAACTCTTAAAATAGCACTGATAAACAGTTATACATGCTTTTTAAAGGATGTTAAGACATTACAAAACAAAAACTAAAAATTTAAAAAAATATGCCCACTGTCTTTTCTTGATAACTGTGCATCCAAATCCATTAACTCACTATTAGATTCGGTTGCACACAGTGCTCCAGCCGACCAAAGGGCTTTATTGTGGCTTATCCCTGTGCTGGATACACCTGAGTGATTTTACTGAGTGAGCATGGAGTCTGTATGTCACTTGCAAGTACCTTCATTTGTGAATTTGCAATATAAATTGACTAACATTTCATGTTTATGTTTAGATGAGATCTAAAATATATGACACAGACATCTCTGGAAGGGAAAAAAGAATTGTCTCTGTCTCAACCACATTGGACAAAGATATAGTTTCTCACAGTACATCTTATTCTGGGCCAGAAACAAGGGTCTCTGCCTTCTTTCTTATATAATTATCCTTTTTCTGTGGCTCATCCTTAGAAATAATTTGTCAGAGAAGTTAAATTAGTAGTAAAATGTGTCAGTTGGAACTGGCAGCTAGATTGGCTTTGGTGATTTGTGTAAGAGTTTCAAGAAAAGTGTGAAGGTAGAAGCCAGACTTCAGTGAGTTCAACAGAACAAATAGTGAAGTCTGACAAATGACTACCCTAGGCTTCAGAGCTAAACTGTGCAAGTTCACACTCAAACTCTTTCATCCTTTTTGACTGTGAACAAGTTGCACTCTCTCTCCGCCTCATTCTTCTCCTCTGTAAACTGAGAATGAAAAACGGAATTCATTTAATGTTGTAATGAGGAGTAAATAGTTAAAATGCTTAAAACAAGGCTGCAATAAGTTCATTTACTGAGAAATTCTTAGTATGTAGGTTTTTTTGTTAGTTACTATCAAGTCACTTGACTTATGGCAACTTTATACATAGTAGAATGAAATATTGCTCTATGCTGTATCTTATTAGCTGTAGTTTTTTATGAGTATATTAAGTCAGTAAGTTGGGACTGTTTTTGAAGGTTGACTGAAATTTGGAGAGAGTGATAAAGTCATGGTTATATATAATGCAGGGACTTGGCCGTTTATATCCCAGATAGGTGGGAAATGAATATATTATATGCAGGAGGAAAAAAATATGGTTCTAAAAGATTGACATGTTGAAGTTAAACAAAAGAGAATGATTAATATTTGGACCAATATTACAAAGAAGGTACACAATACTTGCTTGTGCTCATATTTTATTAAATTATTGTATCACCATCCCTTTTCTTACAAAATTGAGCTGCTGTCTGAGAGCTAGACAATGACTAAGAAGAAGAATTGATGCCTTTAAGTTATGTTGCTGGACAAGAGTGTTGAACTTACCATGAACATCCAAGAGAATAAACAGATCTGTCCTGGAGAGGGTGAAACCAGGTTACCATTGGAGGCAAAGATTTTTAAACTCCATTTCACATACTTTGGGCATGTTGTAAGGAGGGTCCAGTTTTTGGAGAAGGACATCTTCATTGGAAGGGTGGAAGGTCAGCACAAGAGAAGAAGACCCTGGATGAGACAGATTGACATAGGTACTGTGGCAATGGGGGCAGGTGGCTTAGGATAGGGCAAGGTTAAGAGCCATTGTTGTAGGGTAGCTGTAAGTCATAGTCAACTCAATGACATGTAACAACAATAATAACATTGAGAAAGTAGAATTTTAAACTTGGAATATTTTAGAGTTAGAATATTACTCTTATATGCTACAAGGGTATATCCATACATGTACTATAGGTGTGAAGTTTATCTTTTCTAGGATTGACCATTCATTATATTTTTTGCACTTACTACATTCCATTCTTATAAAACATATTTGGGGTTTTTTTGTTTTTTGTTTTTGTTTTTTATTATTATTAAATTTTATTAGTTTTAATGAACATTTACAGGGATTTTGGGTTTTCATTCCTTCATTGCTGC
>NW_006399819.1:13276579-13370515 GCF_000299155.1 Elephantulus edwardii | reverse complement strand
TTCCACTACTGGGAATATACCCTGAAGAGACCATAGCTGACATCCAAGCAGATATATGCACACCCATGTTTATTGCAGCTTTGTTCACAATAACAGGGAGTTGGAAACAACCTAAGTGCCCATCAACAAACGAATGGCTAGAGAAGCTGTGGTATATTCGCACAGTGGAATACTATGCTTCATTGAAAAACAAGGAACTCATGCAATAAAACATATTTGGAATGAATAAGTCATTGTGCAAAATTCAGTCACTCTATCTCCAGCTTCATTTCTGTCACCAAGTCCATTGTTTCCAACTACTGAGTCTTTTTCTCTGTTCCCAACTTTTGCGTTCCAGTCACCCATTATTGTCAATGCATCTTGATTGCATTTGGATCAATCTCCGACTGTGAAAGTTGGTAGAAATCATCTTCTTCTTCTTCTTTGGCTCTGGTTCTTGCTGCATATATCTGAATGACAGTGGTATTCACTGGACTTCCTTGTAAGCATATGGATATTATCCTGTCACTCACAATGTTGTACTTCAAGATGGGTCTATAAATTACTATGAAAGCAACCCCATTTTTTCCTGTCCTTTTCATCTCTGGAGTAATATATCATATGATCATCCGATTCAAAATGCCCCATGCCAGTCCATCTCATCTCACCAATGCCTAGTATCAATATTTACGCGTTGCATTTCTTTCTTAACAATATCTAATTTTCCTACATTCACGGTTCTCACATTCCAAGTTCCAGTCACTAGTGTCTGCTTACAACTGTTCCTCTAGATCAGCACATCAGCAGAGAACTGCCAGAAATCCAGGCTGGGTTTAGAAGGGATCTTGGTACTAGGGATATTGTAGCTGATGTTAGATGGATCTTAGCTAAAAGCAGGGAATACCAGAAGAATGTCTGTCTGTGTTTCGTTGATTATGCAAAGGCATTTGACTGTGTAGATCATAACAAACTGTGGCTGACTCTGAGAAGAATGGGAATCCCAGAGCACTTGATCGTGCTAATGAGAAACCTTTACTTGAATCAAGAGTCAATCACCAGAACAGAGCAGGGAAAAACTGCCTTCAGTATGGATTGAGGCTCAATGTCAAGAAGAGAAAGATTCTCACCACTGGACCAATTGGCAGCATCAGGATGGATAGTGAAGAGATTGAGATTCTTAACAACTTTAGTCTGCTTGGCTCCATAGTCAAAACTCTTGGCACCAATAGCTAGGAAATTAAAAAAAAACAAACCAAAAAACATGTTGTGATGGGAAAGTCTTCTGTTAGGGACCTCTCCAGGGTACTAAGGAGCAATGGTGTCACTCTAGAGACTAAGGTGCATCTGATACAGGCTATGGTCTTTGCAATCACTTGTTATGCATCAGAGAGTTGGACAATGACAAAGGAGGATAGAAGGAGAATTGATGCCTTTGAGCTGTGGTGTTGGAGAAGAGTTTCGAATGTACCCTGGACTGCAAGAAAACAAACAGATTCATCCTGGAGAGGGTTAAACCAGACTACTCCTTGGAGGCAAGGATTCTGGGGCTTTATCTGACATACTTTGGACATGTTGTAAAGAGGGAGAGGTCCTTGGAGAGTGACATCATGCTTGGGAGGGTGGAGGGGCAGCGCAGAAGGGGAAGACCCTCTATGAGGTGGATTGATTCAGTGACTGGGATAATTGGGATGGGAGTGTCACAGACAGTTCAATTGGCACAGGACAGAGCAGAGTTTAGGGCTGTTGTACATAGGGTCGCTATGAGTCGCAAGCTACTCGATGGCACATAACAGCAACAACATTCCATTAGTGTAGAAACATAAGTGTTAAAGTATGGTTTGTATCTTGGTTTTTTGGGTGTTGTTGTGTGGAGTAGATTATTATGTTGTTATTTTGAAGTGCCATCAAGTAAGCTCTAACACAAAGCCATTCTTTGTATATCAGAAAGAAATATGACCAGACCTCACAATTATGAAGGCTAGTCTGTGGTACTTTAGTTTCCATTACTGTAGAAACATATGAGTTGAAGTACTTTGTTTTGTGTGGATATTGTGGTAGAAGGAGACATAGATTGTTCCCCAAAAGTATCACAAAGCCCTCCCACACCTTCTAAAGATGAAATCCCTGTATGCGTCAAAACCTTTTTCAACAGAATGAAAAGAAAATCTACTGAATGGTGAAAAAGCATTCATCAATACCATTTCAGACAGGGGTCTCATATCATAAATTTACAGAATACTCCTGGGGTCTCCATAAGAAAAATAATGATAACACAATTACAAAATCAGCAAAAGACATGGAGAGACTTTTCACAGAAGAAGATACGATGGCCAACAGACACTTGAAGTATTGCTCAAAATCATTGGCAATAATAAAGATGCAAATCAAAACCACAATGTGGTATCATCTCATTCCAGTAGCTGTGGCAACGTTTAACAGGATAAGTAATAAATATTGGAGAGGAAGTGATGAGATAGGAACTCTTATACGCTGTTAATGGGATTGTGAAATGGTTCAACCACTCTGGAAGGTAGTTTGGCATTTCCTCAGAGTGCTGAGCATAAAAATTCCACTTGACCCGGCTCTTTCAGTGCTTAGAATATACCTGATAAAATGAGAACTGAGTTATAAACAGAGATTTGTACACCAATGTTCACAGCAGCATTATTCACCATTGCAAGAACATGGAAACAGCCCAAATGTCCAACCACAATGGAACAGATTGAGAAATTATGGTACATTCACAGGATGGAATAGCATGCAGATCAATGATTTTTAAAATCTCTACCTAACTTAGGAGAGACTGGAGACCATTATGCTAAGTGAACTAAGTCCCATAAGGACAAATACTGTATAAGACCATTACTGAAGAAATAGATAACTAGTAAAACATACCTGAGGATCTAAGTGGGTAAGGTGGGAGCAGAAGGGTGAGGGTGGGATGAGAGTGGTAATCATAGTGTTGTACAGTTTGACGGGTGGAGGGAGGGATGGGTAAAGAAAATGGGAAAGATCCAGTGTGAGTAACAATGTATGCAAACTTTGAAAGTAAACCAGTATAAAATAAAAATTTTATATTAAAAAAATCCCTCTCACATTGAACTCCCATTTATAAATATTATTTTGCTATTGTTTCTGTCACAATAAAGAGAGTTTGTGCCTCAGTTCTCATTATAATTTTTTTCTTTAAGTCTGGACTAATATATTTTATATTATAAATATCTTTCCATATCTTCTGATGATTTTATAATATCATTTGACACATTGTTGTTGTTGATTACCATTGAGCCTAGCACAACTCATAGCAACTTGATGAACAAAAGGCCTGAAGCCTTTCTATAGCTATTGTCATTTCTCAAAGTTAATTGAATTTCCAGAAGCATGTTGTTTAGGAAGTGGATGCCACTCTTGCTTCATACAGTGAGGTTAAAGTGATACCCATTGCCTTCTGTGCATAGACCTAAGGGACACTGTAGTGTATTCGGTTGCCCTGTTAAAACCTCCGTAAACTACAATATTTAAAAAGTCCAGATCTGCTAGTAAGAGAGGTCATGTGGACAGAAACCTTGGATAATCAAAGACTACAAGAGAACCAGATCCAGGTCACCCTGAGCTGGTTTAGCTACTCCAACAGAGATGTCAGCCCGCTTTCTGGAGTCTCCCAGGCTGCAGAATGCAGAGTAGACAAGTCATCACTTCTGAACCCTATACACACTGCAGAATTCTGAGCAAATAAGATAGTGGCCATCAGTTTCATTCACCGGGTTTTGAGAAGCCTTTTTAAATTGCAACAGGATATAAAGGGTAAGAATAATGAGACATGGAGACAAATAAAATAATCACTAACATCACTCAGGCTGTGTCAGGTAGTGAGCTGTTGAGTATGAAAAGAACAGTGGGGGGAGATAAGAGAAAACAGTAGGGAGTAAGGAGCAGCATGACCTGATGATTGGACCAAAGTGTAAAACACAGAGAGAAATTAAAAAAAAAAAAAAAAAAGCAATGCTCTGTGCCTGAGAAAGTATTATTATGGACACAATATGGTTTAGAAAAAGAAGCAGATGCTTAAGAAAAAATACTTAAAGTTTATAGTTGTTATTTTATTTAATGCCACAGACCAACTTCTGTGTAGAGATGCACCATTAGCAGCTGGAAATATTACGTGCCTGAAGCAGAGGACAGAGTTTGGACTGAAATTGCTAGAGGTTCCAAACAAAAAGATGCAACCATTTCTCCTTCCCTTTTGATCCAGCCTAAAGCGTATTTTCTAAGTCTTTTTCTCGTGTACTCAATAGCAAAGGTAAAGCCATAAACAAGGGCAGAGGGGAGAAAGACAGGAAAGAGTGAGAGAAAAACATACCATGTAAAGAGAAAAAGCCAGCAGCATGTCCTGTGGGACTGAACCTAATTTAGTTACACCTCTTAGAAGACTCTTCTATGTAAGCAAAAATAAGGAAAGCAATATATGCACGCAACCCAAATTATGATCCTTGAAATGGTCTGCCTTTAAATAGCACTAAGCGAAAATAAAAATTCTGACTGTAGCATTTTAAATCACAATGGAAGGACAAGAGATGCTTTGCTTTTACAACTTTTTCAGAACCTTCAGAAGGCAGACACTTGTTTTAGAAGCAGGATGGGTTTTGCTCCTATTCTTCATAGAACACGCAGAATGTTGAACTGACAGGGTTCGGCCTCCTGAACCTTTAATGACTCCGCACTCCCCACCTTGTTTAATATTGGTAAAAAGAGTGAAAAGTGAAAGTCCCAAGGTAGATAGTATAGAGATGACTCATAGCGACTCTATGAATGAGCAACCTGAATGCTTGCATAACTTTCCTCATTTCTCCAAGTTCATTGAGTTTCCATGGGCAAGCTATTTCGGAAGTGGATGCCACTTCTGCTTCCAAGCTTGTTTTACTTGGGAAGCTCCACCCAATACTGTCCACCATGGGTAACCATTATCACATTTGACACCTCAGTGTCACAGTGTTTAGTATCACAGCAACCACAAGTTACCTCTATCCAGCAAATGGCCAGATCAGCGCTATACCACTTGGAAGAATGCTTGACCAAAAATAATTAAAACCAGGCCTGAGGGCCACAGGCTGAGAGGGTCCAAATGTGTTTTTAAATAGGAGGCCAAATACAATCAGCTCACACCCAACAGCTAGTAAACGTTACACCCGAATCCTCATGAGAACTAGAAAACAAACCTCTGTAGAAACCAATTTCTCCAGATGACTTCCAGCCTGGATAGAGACTACACAGAACACCAAACTTACTCCTGTTGATTGATTCCAACTCATAGTGAACCTAGAGGACAGAGTAGAAATGCCTCAGAGGATTCCAAGTCTGCAAATTTTTATGAAAGCAGACTGCTATATCCTTCTCCTGCAAAGCGGCTGGTGAGTCTGAAGTGCTGACCTTTCCTGTTAATTAGCAGCAGTGTACCTTAATTACCACACCACATGGGCTCCTTTAGATTTGCTTACACGGCTATTGAACTTCACTGGGCCACAGGCACTTCAATCGTAAAAGGTACTGTTTGCTTTGAAGATTAACTGAGGTAGTTTATTTGGAGCACTTAGCATGGCCTGACATCCCATAAAGGCAATTGTCACTGGAGAAAGTTTCTGAGTGGTGCAAATGGTTAGCCACTCAACCACTAACGTAAAACCTAGCAGTTCGTATCCATGTAAGGGCATCTCAAAGGACTATCTGGCAGTATGTTTATGAAAAATCAGCCACTACAAAGATCGTGGCATATACAATTCTGTTTTGACACACAGGAAGCTATCCTGAGTTGTATTAAATGTAAAACAACTGGTATGGAATGGCATGGTATTTATTGTTGTTGTTGTTAGGTATCAAAGAGTTGAGTATGACTCATAGTGACCCTGTGAACAAAAGATCTGAACCCTGTCCTTGCCTATACCATCTTCACACTTCTTGACACACAAGATCCCATTACAGCAGTCTCTGTGTCAGTCCCTCTGGTTGAGGATCTTATTCTCCTTCGTTGCCCCTCCACCCATCTAGTCATTGGAAATAGTGCTGATTTAGGACTTTCATATAATCAGCTCATCATTGTGAGTCAGACGAGTTCACAATGAAAGGCAATGAGATCATAGTGTCATTTATTTAAATATGATGAGTGTTTAATATACAAAACAATACAGTATAATAAAGATTATACAGGGCAGTGGTGGTTCAGTAGTAGAATTTTCATCTTCCATGTGGAAGTCTCAGGTTCAAGTTTGGCTGATGTACCTCAGATGTAGTCATCATCTGTCTATTGGTGTAGGCTTGTGTGTTGCTGTAAGGCTGAACAGGTTGTAGGGGCCTTCCAGGTTAAGATAGATTAACCAGGAACACCCACTCTTCTACTCCCAAAAATCAGCCAGTGAATCACCATGAAACACAACTTCCTAATCCATTGTGGATGTAGTGAAAATCCCATTGTGTTTGAGTCTGCTATGCATCAGGGGCCAACTTGTTGGTATTTAACAACAGCCTCACGATATATTTTTATATAAACCAAACCCAGTTCCAACAAGTTCCTTCCAATTCAGGGCAACAAATTGAGTTTCTAAGGCTATGCATCTTAACAGGAAAACTGCCTCATCTTTTTCCCAAAGAGCAGCCGATGAGTTTGAACTACCAAACTTTCAGTTATTAGCCCAACACTTAACCAACAACACCTATAATGACGTTCACTTACAACTTTAAGTGTCAATATATTTTCTTCCTAAGCAACACAGTGTGTTGTTTCACAGAGAATTTTTTAGACTTTCAAGCAAACCGAAAGGGGAATAGTAATTCCTCCTTATTTCAGCATTCATCATTTTGGGTGTGAGAAAATCAACAGTGTTCTATTGCAAGAGTTTAGCAGACATTTTCTGTAAATGGAAGATAGTGAATATTTCAAACTTACAACCCGCAAATGATCTTTCTGACTTATCGTTTGTCAAAACGAAGGCTGCATAGTGGAGTGGACTTGGGGAGAGGGATTGTATAACAATGAAAGAATTTTTCTTTTGCTTTTCAAAAAGGAGAGTGAACTGGGGGTGAGGTTGAGCTGGGAGAAAAGTGCAACAATGAATGAATGGAAATCCAAAGTCTCTATAAACTTTCATTAAAATCAATTTAAAAAAAATAAAAATGGGGAAAAAATCCCCCACACACAAAAAAGACCACACCATGGACCAAATTTGATTATGGCTGTGATCAGAACCCTCCTATTTGAGTGTGTCGACTGATGAATGTATATCACTTATCACTGTGATACTTTTAAGAATATGCAATTTTTTTTAAATAGGAAAGAGACAGATTGAGACTATATTTTCTCCTAAATACAATAGTCAGCTATATGTTTGATGACTAGAGACCATTGAGCACATTAGTTCTGAGCAATATCCTTGTTCTTTGTACATTTTTTTTCTTCCTGAGGATAACAGTTTGGATACAGGGGTTTAATTGCATTAGACAGAAAAAGTCTAAACTGAAAATTACACCACCCTTTTATATGTCTGGTCAGCCCTAGGTTGTCACCTGTCTTCAGCTCGACTTGTGTTCTATGCACATGGCTTGACTATTGTTCATGTTAAGGAGGGTTTAGGATATTTTTCCATTATTATAGTAAAGGAATTGCTCATCAGTAGCTAATAGTCTGGTTCAGCTTGTTTTTTTTGTCTGTTTCATCTCCTGCTCCTGCCTTGGCTTTGGTTTCTCATTGGGCTCAAGAGTAAAATATTTTCCTTACAGGCGTAATCTAGGACTGCCTTTTCTTTTGACTAGTGTCCCAAGATTCTTCTGTAGATATTTCTAGTGAATGCCTTTCCCCTTTGCACTATATTCTACCTTTCCCATTATTTACACAAAGATAGACCATCGTACTTGCCTCCCCAATTTGTTATGCTGTAGTGGCTTACATATTGCTATGATGCTAGGAGATGTACCACTGGTATTACCAGCAGTCACCCTTGGTCAGGAGAAATTTTATATTAAGGTGGAATAGGAAGAAAGATTTGGCAATCTATGGCCAAAATTAGCCAATTAAAGCCCCATGGGTGACAGCAAAATATTGTCTGGTATGATGCTGGAAGATGAGACTCCTGGGTTGTAAATCACTATACAGTACCCACAGCATTGGGTCAAATATTCTAATGATCATGAATAAAGAAGTCACAGAACTGAGCAACATTTTATTATGCTATGTACAGGGTTACTATGATTCCGAGCTTACGCTATGACTAATAACAAAAACACAAAAAGGAAAAAAATGAAAAGAAAATGTACCCACAAATAATTGCCACCAAGTATGTTTGAAACAGGTCACACTTTTATCTTTTTATTCTTGCTATTAATTTAGTGAGCTGTGCACATTTTCTGTTTAAAGACATAGATAAGAGATGTAACAATGCCCCATGGCTGCAATACTTGACTATTCTTTTACCAACTTGAGAACAAGATCAAGTAAAGCACATCTTGGCTGAAGTCTTAGTACCAAACTGTTGCACTCCTCCGTGACTGGGCTGGACCAGGAGAATTCCTTTAGGCTAATTGATCATGGTACAGCCTGCAGTTGTGTGCCATCAAGTCAGAACCAAGTCATGGTTAAACTCCAGCAGGTTTTTAGGGAAGAATATTGCATAGGAGGAAACTGCACATCTTTTTGCCACAGAGCAGCTGGTAGATTCAAACCACATGCCTTTGGGTTTGCAGTGCAACACCTTACCCATGATCCTCCAGGAGAAACCGATTCTTTGTTTCTACTGAATGAACCCCAGTCTGGAAGATGACATTTGGCATTATTATTTTGATGCTTTGGTAAGAGAAGGCATGCTCAGGAATTGCTCATTACTCATTGAAGTACATTTTTCCTGGCGCTTAGGACTCAGCTGGTCCTCAAAACCTTGTTGGGGCTCTTTCTCTATGTAGTCTTAGAGCAAGGGTTACACCAAGGAACAGAGTATCATTCCGCCTCACTTCCTGATTCATGTGGTCATTTTCCACCCCACACAGATTTACTGAGTATTATATGCCAGATATTGTTCTTCACACTGAAGACAGAGTAATGAACATGATAGGCAAAGTCTCTATCATTTGCTTCTCCTTCTGTTCAAAAGAAATACCTCTAAAGAAACCCCTCTTCTGTGGGTCTTTTCCTGATTTCTTGTTCAGCCTCATGAAAGTGGGGCACTGTGACCTAGAAAAAAGTCTTTGAATTGGACCAACCCACAGCATGTAACTCTTTGATGGAGTAGGAAGGCCTGATTAAAAGGAAGCTGTGATCTTCTTTTGCCACAAGTCCTGTATCTTGCTGTGTTTCATTCTTCCATCCCTCCAACTATGGGAGATATGTGCACTCTTGTGTATTTTATCTATTTACCTTGTCTGGTTCTCTTCAGTTTGCCTAATCATGGTCTAATGTCTCTTCAGCTTGCTTTACAATGTGTAAAATTAGATCTCAGCCTGCTTGGGCCTGAGGCTGTCTGCCATGGTTCCAGTCATTCTTCAAACACTTTACAGTTGCATCTTTATTAAGTCATGAATGTCAGCAGTCATTTTGTTTGGGGACAAGGAAGTTACTTGTCCTGACCTTTTGCAAACACATATAATCGAATTCTTCCTGGTATATGTTCCAAGGTAATTCTGTTGCCTTCCAGGCTGATCCAGTGCTTGTCTTGGGGGGTAGTGTATGCAGGCAGTCCTGTTCTGACGTAACAGATAATTTAGAGAGTCGTTTCTCTTATTTAGTGTGGTCAGGTCACTTGCCATACAGACTCTCAAACTTTCATTTAGACAGGGAATGTCCTTCTGTGAACAAGAAAAATAGTAGCGTTATTTTTCCATGTCTGAAATCAAGACACTTCAGTCTATTGATCCTTTTCCCCAGTCATGTTAATTTAAGATTTTCTTTTTCTCTGATCAGCCCTCATTGCTATGATCATATTCATATCTACAGCCCTCATCTCATTCATAATAACTTAGAAGAGAAGTTGAAACCTATTTTAAATGGTGTTCTGGAGACAACAGTACTGAAATATTGCTCACTCCAAATGATTGGCGAGTCTTCTGAACTGTGTGCATTTGCAATAGTAGATGAAGTTCACCTCTAGGAATTAAGTGAGCTTCACCGTAGTATACAGAGAAGTATTTCTTCCCAAGAATTCTTCCCAACCCTCCCATCTCTTCATGAAACAAGGTCCTGACTCTCTAGTACCAGCTTCCTCTTGGTAAAGCTTCCCCTGAATATTTGTGACCTGAATACTATTTTAAACAACTTTTTATTATTGAAAACTGTCCCTTTGCTGATCAAACCACTTGTATTTTTTAAAAATAACACAATATCTTTTTTGTTAATCAGATAGCACTTGACCTACAAATAGCAAAGTTGTTTGTAGTTGTTGGTTGATAAAAGCAACAAAGCTGACAGCTTTCATGTTTGTAATTAAATGTGTGAAACTAACACAGGGGAATATTAGAGAATTTTTTTTCTTTAGTGGTCGTGTTGTGACATGGGTTTGTATAATGAGAGCGAGAACTCAGAAGATCTGTTTTTCATAACAGTGAAGATTAGAAGCAACTTCTGAACTGAAATAGATTTGTATAAGAGATACCACTCTCACTAATCATTTAAAATTTATTTTACCTAGAAAAAATAGAATCTTAAGGGATAATATCAACAATGTGCATTATGCAGATGATGCAACCTTGCTTGCTAGAACTGAGGGTGACCTGAAGTGCTTGCTGTAGAAAGTTGAGGACAACAGCCTGAAATAGAGATTGAAGTTCAACAGTGAGAAAATAAAGATTTTTTTATTTTAATGAAAGTTTAAAGAGACTTTGGATTTCCATTCATTCATTGTTCCACACTTTCCTCCCTGCCCACCCCTCCCCCAATTAGCTTTTCTCTTTTAAAAGTAAAAACAAAACAAAACAATTCTTTCATTGTTATACACTCCATTATGCAGCTTTCATTCTGGATGTTTGTCATGACAATAATACCTAGTCATATACTCCTCCTAAATAGTTCTTTCCCTATTCTTTTTCAATGCAGTATACATTATTTATCCCCCCTTAGTTTTATCCCAACTTGATGTCAGTCCTGCTTTACAACAGAAGCACTATGCAGTATTTGTCCTAAAAAAGAAAAAGAAAACAAAGATTCTCATTACTGGGCTGATGGTGAAGAGATTGAGATTGTTAACAGCTTCAGTTTTCTTTTTTTTTTTTTTTTCTATAATTATATTTTATTAATTTTCATAAACATTTACAGAGATTTTGGGCTTCCACTCATTCATTGTTGCACTATTCTCTCTACCCTCCTCCCAGTTTGTTCTTGTCCAAATGCCACAGTGCTTGTCAAAGCCAGTTCTGATTAATCTTCTTTGTCAGTGTATCCTTTGCCATTCCCTATCACTCCTCCCTGAGAGAGACTTCACCCTGAGTCATAAGGAAAAGGGGACGGCGTATTCTCTTAGCTACTTCCTGCTGAAAAGGGACGCTGTGAGTTTCAGGGTGAAGATCTTCTCTCACTACTCTAAAGGGCCCCTTTGGCAGTAGGAAACACATAGACTATTATGGAGATTGATTTTGGAATTCAGATGCACTCTTATTGATTGTGCTTGGTTGTAGCTTCAGTTTTCTTAGCTCCACAATCAACACTCTTGGTACCAGCAGCCAGAAAATCAAAAGACAAATTGCATTGGGAAAATCTGCTGTCAGGGAACTGTCCAGAGTATCCAAGGGATACTATTTCAGTCTGGAGACTAAGGTGCACTTGATCCAGACCATGGTCTTTGCAATTACTTGCTATGTGCATCAGAGAGCTGGACAATAACTAGGGATGATAGGAAGAGAGTTGATGCCTTTGATTTGTGGTGCTAGAGAAGAGTATTGACTTACAACCAGAAGATAAAATAGATGAGTGTGACCTTCTAAGAATAAAATCCTTATGCACATCCAAAAACTTCTTCAACAGGGTAAAAAGGGAAGCCACAGACTGGGGAAAAGTATTTGGTAACGACATATCAGATAAGGGACTTATATCCAGAAATTATAAAATACCTGATCATCACAACAAGATAAAAGTAAATAATCCAAAAGAAAAATGGGCACAGGATATGAACAGACACTTCACCAAAGAAGACATTCAGATGGCTGACAAGCACATGAAGAAATGTTCAAAATCCCTATATCTAAGAGAGATGCAAATCAAAACAACTATGAAATATCATCTCACCCCAGTCAGAATAGCAAAATTTAACAGAACAGCAAGCAACAAATGCTGGTGAGGTTGTGGAGAAACTGGAACCCTTATTCACTGTTGGTAGAAAGTATAAAATGATGCAACCACTGTGGAAGGTGGTATGGTGCTTTCTCAAAAAGTTGTAAATAGAGATACCATTCAACCCAGCAATTCCACTACTGGGAATATACCCCAAAGAGACCATAACTGACATCCAAGCAGATATATGCACACCCATGTTAATTGAGGCTTTGTTCACAGTAGCAAGGATTTGGAAACAACGTAAGTGTCCATCCACAAATGAATGGATAGGGAAGCTGTGGTATGTTCACACAATGGAATACTACACTGCATTAAAAAACAAGGAACTCATGCAATATTATTCAAAATGGTGACCCTGGAGGACATTATGCTGAGTGAAATATCTCAGTCACAAAAGGACGAATGCTGCATGGTGCCACTGTTGTAAAACAGGACTGACCTTGGGGTTTGGGGGAGACTGAGAAAGATGGGTTCAACAATTTATACTGCATTGAAGCAGATAAGGGAGAAAACTTTTTAGAAGGGATATGTGATTAGGGATTTTTGTCATGACAGGAGTCCAGAGTGAAGGCTGCATAGTGGAATGGACCTGGTGGGGAGGGTTTATAAAACAATGAAAGAATTTGTCTTTTACTTTTCCAATAGGGTAGTGTGCTTGGGGGGTGGGAAGGGAGAAAAGTGAAACAATGAATGAATGGAAATCCAAAGTCTCTGTAAATTTTCATTGAAATTAATAATATTTTTTTTAAAAGGGAAGAGTATTGAATATACCATGGATGGACTGCAAGGAGAACAAACAGGTTCGTTCTAGAGAGGGTGAAACCAAGCTGCTCCTTTGAGGCAAGGATTCTGGAGTTCCATCTGACGTACTTTGGGCATGTAGCAAGGAGGAACTAGCCCTTGGAGAGGGACAATAATGGTTGAGAGGGTGGAAGAACAGTAAAGGAGAGGAAGACCCTCAATGAGTGAGTGGAATAATGGAGGTAGATGTGGCAGAGATAGTGAGGTTGGCACATAATCGAGCAGGGTTCAAAGCTATTGTTAGTTAATTGCAACTAACTTGATGGCACTTAATAACAACAACAATAAGCGATAATAAGGAATACGTCTATTTTACATTTCCGGAAAAAAATTATCTCTCTTAACTGGATTTTGAGGCAGAATATTAACCTTGTACATTGTTGTTGTGGTTGTTAGATGTTTTCGAGTCAAGTTAAGTACAACCCATAAGGACTCTATAAACAACAGATCTGAAGCCCATCCTATCCTGTGCCATTCTTACACTTCCTGATACATTAGATCCCATTTCAGCAGTCACCATGTCAATCCACTTGGTTGACGATCTTCCTATCTTCCACTGATCCTCTGCCTTTTCATGGACCAAGTCCCTCTTCAAGGAATAACCTTTTTTAGCAACATGCCTCAATTATGTGAGGTGAAGCTTTATCGTCTTTGTCTCCAAAGAGCACTCTGTGTACACCTTCTCCAAGAAATATTAAACCTGTTTATGAGGGTTTTTTCCTTACTCATACTTCCTTTTAGTGCAAACCTCAATTGATTCTATGTGGAATCTTGAAAATAAAATAGAATCTGTAGATGATGTGGGGTAAACAAAATTTAAGAAATTATAGATTTGAAGAAAACAGTGATTCTCATTACTGAGCCAATTGGAAGCATCGTGATAGATGGTGAAGAGATTGAGATTGTTAATAACTTCAGTTTTCTTGGCTCCACAATCAACATTCTTGGTACTAGCATCCAGAAAATCAAAAGACAAATTGCATTGGGAAAGTCTGCTGTCAGGGACCTCTTCAAAGTACTGAAGAGCAACAATGTCAGTCTGGAGACTACGATGTGGCTGATTCAGACCATAGTCTTTGCAATTACTTGCTATGCATCAGAGAGCTAGACAATGAATAAGGATGATAGAAAATTGTTGCCTTTGAGCTGTAGTACTAGAGAAGAATATTGAATATACCATGTACTGCTAAGAAAACAAACATGTTCATTCTAGAGAGGGTTAAACCAGGCTCCTCCTTGGAGGTAAGGATTCTAAAGCTCTGTCTGACCTACTTTGGACATGTTGTAAGGAGGGACCAGTCCTTGGAGAAGGATGTCATGTTTGGGAGCTTGGAGGGATGGCTCGGGATAGGAGGACCTTCGATGAGATGGATTAATTCAGTCACTGAGGTAATGGGGATAGGTGTGTCAGAGACAATAAGATTGGCACAGGAGAGAGCAATTTTTAGGGCTATTGTACATAGGGTTACTATGAGTCACAGGTGACTCAGGAGCACATAACAGCAACACAACAACATAGATTTGAAAGGTAACAAAATGTTTTCATGGTCTGCTGGAAGTTGTGCTGCTAACCCAAAGTCCTCTCTGGAAGTTCAAATCTACCAGTAGCTTTCTTCATGAAAGAAAGATGGACAATCTCCTCCTGTGTCATTTTCAGTGTCAGATAGCCAATGTAGGGCCAGCTATGACTAGCTGTGACACAAGGCAATGATAAAGAGAAATCTCTAGTGGGTTTTCAGGAGACAGTAAATCCTATGGAAAGAGATTGCTCATATTTCTCCCTCAGAGCCTCTGATGGATTTTAACCACCAAAGAGCGGTAACATCTTGAACTAGAAGTACATCTGCCCATAGACTGCCCACACACAAGTGCTTGCTTATAGTTGTTGTATACCACTGAGTCAGAAATGACCCATAGCTGACTCTACAGCAGTTTTGCAAAGACAGTATTCACGTCTGAGGAGATTGTCCATCCTTCTTCCAAGGAATAGGTGATTCATTCAAACTGTGTACCTTTGGGATGCCAGAGAGATTCTTATCACTGGGCCATCAGTGACTGTTGTTGTTGTTGTTGTTGTTATTGTTATGTGCCGTCGAGTCGCCTGCGACTCATAGTGACCCTATGTACAACAGCCCTAAACTCCGCTCTGTCCTGTGCCAATCGCACTGTCTCTGACACTCCCATCCCAATTGTCCCAGTCACTGAATCAATCCACCTCATAGAGGGCCTTCCTCTCCTGTGCCGTCCCTCCACCCTTCCAAGCATGATGTCCTTCTCCAAGGACCGGTCTCTCCTCAAAACATGTCCAAAGTAAGTTAGACAGAGCCTCAGAATCCTTGCCTCCAAGGAGCCACCTGGTTTAATCCTCTCCAGGACAAATCTGTTTGTTTTCCTAGCAGTCCATGGTATTCTCAATACTCTTCTCCAGCACAAGAGCTCAAAGGCATCAGTTCTCCTTCTATCCTCCTTGGTCATTGTCCAACTCTCTGATGCATAACAGGTGATTGTGAAGACCATGGCCTGTATCAGATGCACCTTAGTCTCCAAAGAGATACCATTGCTCTTCAGCACTTTGGAGAGGTCTCTAACAGCAGACTTTCCCATGGCAATGCGCCTTTTAATTTCCTGGTTGCTGGTGCCAAGACTGTTGACTATGGAGCCAAGCAAACTAAAGCTACTATGGAGCCAAGCAAACTAAAGCTGTGTACAGTCTCAATTTCTTCACCATCCATCCTGATGCTGCCAATTGGTCCAGTGGTGAGAATCTTTGTCTTCTTGACATTGAGCCTCAGTCCATATTGGAGGCTTCAGTCCTTGACACTCTGCAGCAGGCGCTTCAGGTCCTCCTCAGTTTCAGCAAGCAGGGTTGTGTCATCCCAGTGACTAAGAAAAAAAAATCTGACAACCCATAATGCTTACAAATATAATTACAAAAGTCTCTAGGATACTTAAAAATTCAGTATTTGGTGTTTTGACTGTGTTTGATACTATTATTATAATTTGCAAAGAAGTAAAAAAAAGAATAGTGATAACCTGCTATTTTCATGTCTATCATTTCTAACAAACAAGTTATTTTGAGTTCTCTCTCAATAGGAATGAGTTTTAGGGTTTTGAATGCAATAATAAGGAAGTTTGGGGTTTGCATGATTAGTATTTGAGTGGGTCAAATTGGAAAAGGATATGATAAAGCTTATCATGAAAAGATTTTTACTTCTTTTTTCTTTGGATTTCATTATGTACATACAACCAGGGCATCTCTCATCCTTGGAAAAGAATGTTATTCTTACAAAGGTCAAGAGTTGGGGAGCTCTGATGGTCTAGTGACAAGAAATTGTACTATAATTCCAGAGGTGTATGGTTCGAATCTACCAGATGCTCTGGTGAAGAAGGAGGGACAATCTCCTCCAGTACCAGTCAGATCTGATTTGATGGTACACACACAAAAAATAATAAAATAAAATAAAATTTAAAAAAAAAGAAAATGTAGAGGGTCAGTTAAAAAAGAAAGTCCCTCAACAAATTGGTTTGACTGTAGCAATGGACTCAACTGTGCCAGAGATGATGAGAATGGTACTAGACAGAACATGATTCAGGTCTGTTACTGATAGAGTGTGTCACAACGAGTCGTACTCAACTTGAGGGCACCCAATAACAACAGGTTTCTCTAGTGTTGTAGTCCGTAGGGAGTTTCACTGCTGACCCAAACATGGTACTTCCCTGGTAGCTGAAATCCACCAATGGCTTAGAGGGAGGAAGATAGACAACCTCCTTCCATGTGATTTATAGCCTCCTGAAATGCCCTGGTTAACCAGTTATGAATCAGTTCCAACACAGTGATAGTGAGTTTGAGGGCTTTTGATGTGTGTTTTATCATTTTGGCTTTTTTAAAGTAACCATGAGAAAATAGATACTTGGAGAAGTTAAATAATTTACCCATTTCTCAGTTTTTAAAGTATAGAGCTGAAATTTAGACCCAGATAACTTATTCCAAGTCCTTCCTTTGACCCTTGTGACACTGCATTACTGTACAATGATCATGTATCTACTGCAAAAGTCTGATTGAATCATCTATGAGTTATCTGACCTCCAGGTTAATTATTTCCAATGGTTTTCCATGATGTCATGTCCTAATGTTGGTTGCTTACAGAGATTGTGTGTTTTGCTTTCTATGTTAAATGTCCACACATCAAGAAACTAGACATAAATAGAAATTGAAATAAACTAATGCAGTTAAAATTTCCTGATGATTAAGGACTAGACTATGTTGACAGCAGAAATTGCGGAATTTTCTTTCCTAAAAATCTATAGGAACAATATAAATAGGGTTTCAATGAACGCTAGCTGGACCTCAGTTTCCTGATTCTGTAAAAGTAAAGCTTTAGAGTAGGTGATCTCTCTCTAGTCCTCCAGTCTTAACAACCCACAAATGTGTAAATTTTAGTAGGAATTAGATATGATACATTTTCATGGTCTGTTTTAGATTTCCGTTTTTATGCTTGAATAATTCTTGAGTCTCTTAGGGTTAAGTCTGCATTCTTGAGTTTCTTTCAAATGGAGATCTCATAAGAGCCATTATTTAGCAGTGTCTCAAGTGAGCAATGTACAGAATTAAATCCAACTGCACATTCAGAATCTCAACCATGATAATCATCAGTACTACCTATTCACATTCCTACTCAATTAAGGTTAAAAAACAAGACAAATATTGCCTCATTGGACAGCATTTTAAAGTTCACTCTAAAATTCATTGTGTATATGACAGATAGGATCTTATAAATGCATTAACCAAGCTTATTTTAATATCTAAGCATATATAAAAGTTCTAGAAATATTATACATGCAAATGTCTGTGGCTTCACAAGGGCCCATAATAGAAATCCGTACTCTGTGACTTCAAAGCCTGAGTCTCGACAACTAATCACTTGGCTATTTCCAAATCAAATTTCTTCAAACAAATCAAAGGCATTTGTCCTACCCAAGAACCAAATTCTGCAGCAAGTTTGACATTTTAAAATCAAGCTGCTTATTGAGATATTCATGCACTGAAAAAGGCACCCCGGATTTCTTTTAAGGGATGCAAAACACCTTTTTTCATGCTCCAGTGACTCAGAAATTTGTCAAAGAGAATTTTATCAAATTTTCTTCACATACACACGCAAAAACCCTCACCTTTGCAGTGAGAGCCAGCATTTGAAATTTCAACCCTAGAGAGCTTTCATTTTCTGTAAGGTTATGAGCTCCTGCGATGTCACCCTTTTCTGCGTCATAATCACTGCGTTGCTTCTGAGTTAACAATAACACTGATTAGAAAGAGAAAAGAGAAGCGATTCCACATACCGATATTAAAGGGCTGCACAAAGTAGGAATATTTTAAATCCCAAAGTCTTTATAGTGAGTAGAATAAAGGGCACAATTTCCCAAGACACAGAGCACAAAAGAAGAAACAGTAATGATAAATAACTTTCATCTAGGGATTGCTTTGAGGCATTGTTCCTTCATATGCATGGTTTCATTTAATTCACCCATAGTCCAGCGATAAGGTTTTTTGTTATTACAACACTTTTACTTGTGGTGACACTGAGGTTCATAGAGCTTGAGTAACTAGAACAGGATATCTAGACCAAACCCAAAAAGTGCTGACTCCAAAACTCTGTTCTTGGCTTTTTGGGGGCTGTGTGTGTGTGTGTGTGTGTGTGTGTGTTTAACCAGAGCTCATTTAATATTTCTTTTTATTGTGACCTGAATGAAAGTTTACAAAATGTATTGGTTTTCCATCTAACCATTTATACACAACTTGTTTGTGGCATTAATTACAGTACCCAAAATGGAACACCACTTTTCCCACTTCCTATGATTGTTGTTTCCGTCAAACCTTCTATTCTATCCCGAGCTACGTGGACTTTAAAAAAAATTACTTATGTGCCATAAAATTGTTTCCAGGCCATTTGGAGCTCTGGTAGCACAGATTCTAGGAAGTTGCACTATTAACCCAAAGACCGTTCATCTCTGGAAGTTCGACTGCACCAGTAACTCTAGGAGAGAATGAATGATAGGCAGTCTTGGAAATTGAGTTTGTTCCGATTCAATGACAATGACTTTGTTATTATGAAGAACACAACTTTGCTGTTAGACAGCGAAGCATACTAATTCTTTAGTTTCTAGATATACAGTGATGATTGTATTTTGAGTTGTACATTCTTTTCCTTCTTTTCTGCATTTATCGTTCTTCACTGGCCTCCTTTCAAGTCACTGTTACAGAGTTGACCCCACATATGCAGTTATTTAAAAGGTACAATTTTCAAACCAGATATTCTTGACTAGTAAAATTTAATTATGATATGGTTTTAGGAAGTCTTCAAGTGACAATCTGATTTAAAGTATGAAGATTATCTCACAGCAGAAATTTCAGGGGTTCATTCAGTCTCTATGGTTGCAGAAAATTTGGAGTTCATGAAGATTTGGAATTCTGTTATGTATTTTCCTCCTTTTGATCAGGATTCATTTAGAGAATCTTTGATCACTATGTTCAGTAATGATAGCCAGACATCATCAAGTTCTTGTAATCTCATTTAAAAGGAACTAGTTGTTTATTGATGAAAATAACCACATGCTATATGACCTCATTTTATTCCTGACACTTATTCTCTTGTTCCAGGTAAATAAAGAACAATAAATAGGCCTTGAATGGCTGCTTGCCACTTGTAAGACCCCAGGCACTACACAAAGGACTTGGTAGTAGAACAGAAGCACACACACACACAAATTATAATATCTATTAACTGACATGCCCTATGAAATCGTGACCCTGAACCTCCAAACCAGAGATCCAAATCTCATAAGTAGTTGGGTTTTCAAGAAGCAGTCTCAAACTCTAATGTTTGTTTGGTTTGGTTTTTTCATAGTCATTGTTGTAGATTTAACATTGTAGTAAAAAATATTATTACAATGCACAATATTTGTTAATTCAGTTTTTCACAGGTGTCCAACTTATTGACTATGTTGTTTTTTTTCTTGTTTTTTCCTATAATTATATTTTATTAATTTTCATAAACATTTACAGAGATTTTGGGTTTCCATTCATTCATTGTTGCACTATTCTCTCTACCCTCCTCCCAGTTTGTTCTTGTCCAAATGCCACAGTGCTTGTCAAAGCCAGTTCTGATTAATCTTCTTTGTCAGTGTGTCCTTTGCCATTCCCTATCACTCCTCCCTGAGAGAGACTTCACCCTGAGTCATAAGGAAAAGGGGATGGCGTATTCTCTTAGCTACTTCCTGCTGAAAAGGGACGCTGTGGGTTTCAGGGTGAAGATCTTCTCTCACTACTCTAAAGGGCCCCTTTGGCAGTAGGAAACACATAGACTATTATGGAGATTGATTTTGGAATTTAGATGCACTCTTATTGATTGTGCTTGGCTGTACATGTTCATATCCTTGAAGATGTATCATGGGGGTGTTGCAACCTAGAAGACACAAATTTGACTAACAAGTTATAAGTACATGAGTCCAAAAATTATGGAAAAGTAAAAGAAAGGATTCTTTCATTGTTTTACAAACCCTCCCCCAGGTCCCCTCCACCATGTAGCCCTCGTTCTAGTCTCCTGTGATGACAGAAATACCTAGTTATATATCTCTTTTAAACAGTTTTCTCCCTCCTCTGTTTCAGTGCAGTATACATTATTGAACCCATCTTACTCATTCTCTCCCCAACCCCAAGGACAGTCCCATTCTACAACAGTGGCATCATGTAATATTTGTCCTTTTGTGACTGGGATATTTCACTCAGCATAATGTTCTCCAGAGTCAACCATTTTGAATAATATTGCATGAGTTCCTTGTTTTTTAATGCAGCATAGTATTCCATTGTGCGAATATACCACAGCTTCTCTAGCCATTCGTTTGTTGATGGGCACTTAGGTTGTTTCCAACTCCTTGCTATTGTGAACAAAGCTGCAATAAAAATGGGTGTGCATATATCTGCTTGGATGTCAGCTATGGTCTCTTCAGGGTATATTCCCAGTAGTGGAATTGCTGGGTCAAATGGTATCTCTATTTGCAACTTTTTGAGAAAGCGCCATACTACTTTCCACAGGGGTTGCACCGTTTTACACTCCCACCAACAGTGAATCAGGGTTCCAGTTTCTCCACAACCTCGCCAGCATTTGTTGCTTGCTGTTCTGTTAAATTTTGCTATTTTGACTGGGGTGAGATGATATCTCATAGTTGTTTTAATTTGCATCTCTCTTAGGGCTAGGTATTTTGAGCATTTCTTCATGTGTTTGTTAGCCATCTGAATGTCGTCTTCGGTGAAGTGCCTGTTCATATCCTGTGCCCATTTTTCTATTGGATTATTTACCTTTATCTTGTTGTGGTGCTCAAGTATTTCATAAATTCTGGATATAAGTCCCTTATCTGATATGGTATTACCGAATACTTTTTCCCAGTCAGTGGCTTCCCTTTTTACCCTACTGGAGAAGTTTTTGGATGTGCATTGACTATGTTGTTGTTGTTGTTGTTATGTGCCGTCAAGTCATTTGCGACTCATAGTGACCCTATGTACAACAGCCCTAAAACGTGCCCTATTGACTATACTTAACAATAATTGGTGTAAACCAACTCATACTCAGTGCAATTTTTCTATCACTATAAATTAAAACTCAGACTTCATAAGGAATAATTATTCCTCCTCTTGCCCCTCTCTCACCTCTGTTGTGTTGTTATGTGCCATTGAGTCTATTTCAATTTATAGCAACCCTATGGACAACAGCTTTGAACCCTGCTATCCTGAGCCAACCTCATTATCTCTGACACGCCTACCTCCATTAGCCCAATCACTGAGTCAATGAATCTCATCCAGAGTCTTCCTCTCTTGCACTGTCCCTCCACCCTTCCAAATATGATGTCCCTCTCCAAGGACTGCTCCCTCCTTGCAACATGCCTAAAGTATGTCAGACAAAGCTTCAATCCTTGCCTCCAAGGTGCAGCCTGGTTTCTTCACCGTCTCCAGGACAGACCTGTTTGTTCTCTTAGCAGCCCATGGGTATAACCACTAATAAATAAATAATCACTAGTAAATTTTGTACTTATATACTAAAATTTTCTTATCTTTTCATATTTAATCTTTTGAGGCAGACTCACTTCAATAAACATGTCTTCAAGTTCCATCCATATTGTATTGTTGTTATGTATTATCAAGTTGAAATCAACTCCCAGATAACCATCCAGTGGGTTTTTTTAGAGGCAATAAATACAAGTAGATTTCCCATCTTTCTTCTAAGGAAAAACTGGTGTGTTTAAACCATATGCTTTTGGATTGCCAGTGCAACTCCTTACCAGTAAACCACCAGAGCTCCCTATCCCTGTTGTAGCATGAATAATCTCTAATATGAAGTAACTTACTTTTCTATATTGTTATTTGTTTTTATGTGGATTAAGCCTTGTTTGTAGTTGTCCTTGACTGGTGCTTTCTTTCATAATGTATTGCTTTCTTGGAGTGAGCAATTTTGTTTCTCTCTCTTTTCCTTTTTTATCATTTTAAAATTTCTTTTTAGTAGTTACCCTGAACTAATAACATGAACTAATGACTAATAACATCCTAGAGTAAGTTCACAGTGGTGCTGTGGTTAAGGAATTTGTCTTCTAATCTAAAGGTCAGTAGTTCAAATCTGCCAGCTGCTCTGAGGACAGAAGATGAGGCAGTCTGCTTCTGTAAAAATTGACAATGTTGGAAATCTTACGTGGCAGTTCTGTTCCTTCACAGCACATGAGTCTATGAGGTAAAATTGACTCAATGGTGGGGATTTTTGGAGTTTAGAGGAAGGACTGGATTCTAGAAGTAAATCTATTGTTGTCCAATTTATTCTGACGCAGGATGATCCTATGCTGATTCTGCACAAATACCTTCTTGCCAGACTCTGCCCTCTCTCATTTGTTGCTGTCCTGCTTTTTCCAGGCTCACCCTATCTTCATGTTGACCTCTGTTCAGAACTCTGAAAATGCAGTGTCAACTCCAACTTTCTGTGCTCAGCTTACTTATTCTTTACTTTCGTCCCCTCAGTTAAGGTTTTAGTTTTCCTGGAAGCAGTTGTTTGGTTGCCTGCCTTTTCCTTTTGACAGTAACATTTGCAACAGTATCTGCCTATTTCCAGTGCCCAGCATGATTCCTGGAATAAAGTAATTTAATCAACATTTCTTACCTAAATTAGTGAGTGAATGCAAAGGTATATGAATATTTTCCACTGCAAAATGGGCTTATCAAGATTGCAGCTAATTAGATATTACTGAAGTTAGTAATTATTGCCAGAATTGTACTTAATTGCAAATGTTACAGTTAGAAGCTTTATAGTTTCCAAAGTTGTGAATGTATTTGTATGAAACTAGTATTATTACATCGTCGTCGTTGTTGTTGTTGTTGATAGTCTTCTCGTTGAGCACGACTCATAGTGATCCTATGAACAAAAGGCCCAAAGCCCCTCTACAACTATTGACATTTATCAAAGTTCAAAGAGATTCCTGCAACATGTTGTTTAGGAAGTGGTTGCCACTTGTGCTTCCAGGTTGTTTCTTTAGTCAATAAAATAGTTACTGAGTTCATATAATGAAATAAGACTTCCCTAGTCATTAGAATATGTTATTATTGACCATGAGTAGAAATCAAACTTTGGTTTTTAAGCATCCTTTTAAATATTTTTCAGAGATAGATTATCTTTTCTTGTTTCGGGATGAAAAATGTAAAAGGTTCCATGTTGTGCTCATTGGTAATAGATGGTTCTATAATGCCTTGAAGTCCTAATTACAGTTTTATTTAATAACTAGTGGCAAGAGATTGTGCTGCGATCCTGAAGGCAAGCAGTTTGAATCCACAAGCTGCTGTGCGGGAGAAGGATGGACAGTCTCCTACCATGATATTAACTGCCTCTGAAAACCTGCTTGAAGTTCAGCTGTGGGTCAGTTCCAACCCAATGGTAAACAACAACAACAATAAAAAAAATGTCTGGTTCTGTGGAATAATCTCCCCTCCTTAAATGGAGTCCTGCAATCAGACATGGAGTCAGGGGACTTACATTCTTTTATCTTCCCCTACTTGTCTCTTTTCTCACCTTATAGCTTTTGGTTCAGATTCTCCTAACTCAGAATTCAATGCAATTTGTATGAGAGAAAGTGAGTCAAGCTGTTGGGTTGACTCTGACAATGGGCTCAAGTGTGTCGCAGATTGTGAGGGTGAAGCAGGATAGCACAGGGTTCTGCTCAGTTGTTCACTGGGCTCTCTGTGTATTGTAGTTGACTAGACAGCAAATAATAGCAAAGAATTCTGAACAGGTTTCTGTGGAGCTTTTGGACTAAGAAGAAATAGGAAGAAAAAACTGATGATTCCTTTAAAAACCAGGCATTGAAACCCTATGGATAATAAGGATACGAGCCCCAATCCACCATGACGTTAACAGGACAGGAAGCATTGTGTATGGAATTACATAAGTTGGGCCAACTTGATGGCAGATAACACCAGCAATTTTATTTTACTCATTACTTCACTGGGTGGCATCAGGCTATTTGAGTCTGAGAGGTATGCATTATTGTGTCTGATTCAGAGAGTTTTCCTGGATTCCTCAGCTATTCCCCACTGAGCCCCTTTTACTCAAAATCCTTACCCTAAAACCTGTAATCTTAAATAGTCTGTCAAGGTTTGGTTCTTAGATTTAACAAGCTGGTTGATGTAGATACAGCCTCTGTGAGGCCCCTTTCATGATATATTAGGGATATTGTTGTTGTTGTTATGTGCTGTCAAAATCACCTGTGACTCATAGAGACCCTGTGTACAACAGCCCTAAACCCTGCTCTATCCCATGCCAATCTCATTGTCTCTGAAACACCTATACTCGTTACCCCAGTCACTGAATCAATCCACCTCTTAGAGGGCCTTCCCCTCCTGCACTGTCCCTCCACCCTCTCAAGCATGATGTCCCTCTCCAAGGACCTGTCCCTCCTTACAGCTTGTCCAAAGTATGTCAGATGAAGCTTCAGAATCCTTACCTCCAAGGAGTAGCCTGGTTTAACCCTCTGCAGGACGAACCTGCTTGTTCTCTTAGCAGTTCCTGGTATATTCACTACTCTTCTCCAAAATCACAGCTCAAAGGCATCAATTTTCCTTCTATCCTCCTTAGTTATTGTCTGGCTCTTTGATGCATAACATTTACATTCCTGTCCTACTATATTGTGGAAAGTTTGTATGATCAACACAAGGGGTTATGCCTGGCTCCACACCAACTATTCCTGCAGCTCTGCTTATAGGCCCCAGTAGCTGCCATCAGCATTAGCTTTCTCAGGCATTAGTCAATGTTAGTTCTTTATGTTTTTTGATTAGGAAAAGAAGCTCACAGATTTCTCAGTGGTTCCCTTGAATATTTCCTCACCAGTCTCAGGATATAAGTAGGGAGGTGGTGCCTCTCAGCAGGGCAAGAACTTTCTATTAAAAATTCACTCTGCCCTCTTCTGCAGCACCTTCTTAGATTTTGCAAAGTGGGGAAGGAAATTCTAGGATGCAGGAGCCTTTTAAAACACCTACACATAGTATGACTTGGCTGCAGAAATTCCCGCCTATCTCTAGGTGTAGATTTCAGCTTTCAGCAGTCTTCCATATAACTTGTGTGTCTATGTTTTTGCTTGTGTGTACATATATTTATTTGTGTGTATCTTATGTTTAAAACACAAACCTTTTGAATGCAGTGATAACAGTATTTTGTTCTGCCACCAATCCCTTTAACATATATTCAGCTCTTCTTCTGTTCCTGGATGTAAGCTCAACTTGAGAATTCCCTATGGTTTTTCCGGTAACGAAAAGTATTCTGGTTGCTTTAAGTTACAAAATATCATCACAAATTGGTCCTATAAATATCCAGTCCCATGCCGTAGTCAAAGCTTTCAAATTCATTCAAAATTATAGCTACTCTTCTTACTCCCTGAGGACCCACAGCCCGAGAATGGAAGGCATCTGGTTTATGCATGCTCTCTTGCTCCTCCTCTCACTAGGTAGATGATATTTATGGACCATTTGGAGTTGGAACAAGAGGTGAGGAGGAGAGACTAGCACTTAGATAACCAGTGCTGCCACGAGATGGCATCTTACCCTCTGAGCCGGGCCTATCTTTCTTTCAGGGAGCACTTTCATGAGTTCTTGGGAATTACCGCTCTGATCCCCAGTTCTCGGAACTTCTCATCTGAATAGTTCTCTTTTCCAGGTCACATATATTTTCTCTGCTTACCCTTTCCACAGTCACTAGGAATGGAGGGGTTTTTTTGACAGCTACTCTTTGGAAGGTTTCTGGTCTCCCATATCAAAGGCTCAAATGAACAGAATTGAGCATTATTTTGATTCCCTTGTTACATGGACTGGCTCTGGTGACCTAGTAGTGGGTAAGAAGGTGCACCGCCAACCCAAAGGCAAGTGGTTCAAATCTACTGGCTGCTCCAAGGGAGAAAGATGAGGAATTCTACACCTTTGAGGTGTACAACCTCTGAAAACTCACAAGAAAGTCGGCTTTATGTTAGTTCTGACTCAATAGTATATAACAACAATAGTATTTCATCTAAAACTAATATACACACAACATTTGCTCACTGCTCACTCATGGGTATTAGGTGAAACGATAGGAAATATTTTCTCTTTCCATTACTGCTAATTCATTGAATCCCCCTGGTTATAGCACTGATATCAAATTTCCAAGCAAACTTGTAGAAATACCTTTCACTTGACTTGAAGAGGCAAGAACACAGTATTTCTTTTCTAGGGTTGCCATAGCAGAATACTACAAAGTAGCCTGTTTTAGAGATTAAATACTCAAATTCAGGATGTTAATGCATGATGGGCATTCTACTCCTCTGTGATTTACTGCCTTTGAAAACATACTTGAGGCTTAGCTCTGAGTCAATTCTGTCTCAATAGCACACAACAATAATCATGGAGATGATACAGGAATGGACAGAATTTCATTTCACTGTGTGTGAGGTCACTATGATTTGGGGTAGACAGGTTAGCTTATAACAACAAATAAATTTGATTGGAATTCACATTACTATACTTATATAGTAGATGAGTGGTAATAAGCTGTACTGCAATCTTGAAGGCAAGGGGAGAAACAGTGCATGGCTTAAAATCAGGAAGGTTGTGTATCATTGTTGTATCCTTCTCCCATACCTAATCAATCTGTATGCTGAAAATATAATTTATGAAACTAGACTCTATGGGGAAAAATATTTGTCAAGTTTATAAGAAGACTTGTCAACAACCTGAATTTTGGAGATGGTACAACTTTGCTTGCTGAAAATTAAGAGAATCTGAAATGCTTGCTGCAGGAAATCAAAGACTTAGATATGGATTGCATCTCAACATCGAGAAAATAGAAGGCCCATCACAGGACCTGTAGTCAACTGGAGAAAGGATTGAAGCTGTCAATGATTTCCTTTTGCTTAGATCAGCATTCAACACCGTTGACAATAGTAGTCAGGGATACAGGAGACAACTTGCATTGGATAAGTCCACAGTAAGGGGCCTCTCCAAAATGCTGAAGAGAAATGATGTCAGTTTGAAGACTATGGTGAACCAGATTCAGGGCATGGTATTCTCAGTCACCAGCTATGTTCAGAGAGCTGCACAACGAATAAGGATGACAGAAACTAAGTATTGATGCCTTGAGTTACGGTGGTGGAGAAGAGTACTCAATATCTCATGGACTGCCAAAAAAACCCCACAAAAAACAAACTGCACAGAAAGTATAATCAAAGTATTCCTTGAAAGCAAAGATGGCTAAACTTCACTTAGCACACTTTGATAAGGGGCTAGGTGAGACTATTCGTTGGGAAGGGACATCATGCTTGTAAAGATGATGGGTCAGCAAAAGAGAGGAAGACCCCAGAGGAGGTGAATTGACACAGTGACTTCAACAATGGCTCTAGTGTGTCAGAGATGATGAGAATGGCACAGGATAGGGCAGGGTGCAGGTTGCCTATTCATAGAGTTTGTTATAAGCCATACTTAACTTGATGACACCTAACAACAACAACAACACCAAATACACATAGAATAGATATGAGAAAAGTATGCGTCTCTGATACACAACCTTCCTGATTAAAAAAAAAAAAAAGCAAACCTATAAGTGCAGTGAAAATTCAAAATAAAATTATAATTTTTAAAAATGAAATAGCTCGTTATTTGGTTTAAAAAAACACGTTAGGTATTTTTTTTTTTTCACACTGGGAAGACAATTTATTACCATAGTTTGTCTACAACAGTGAATCACTTCAGTTTCGTACAAAATAAATACACTGAGAAAACGCACCATCTCTAATATGTAACTAGTTTCTATGTTCCACAGGAAGTAGTTATACAACCTCAATTTGGACATGCACATATGGGACAGTGTGATACTACCCAACGTACAACTTAAGCCTGAGGGAAGTACTAAGTAGGATTCTTCTTGTTTGTTTTTTAATTATATTTTTCCTTCTTGTTTTCACTTTCTGTTGAATCTGTTCAGACTTACAGTGACCTGTTGTGCAGAGTAGAACAGTCTTTCAAGAACCCTTTGCAGTTTTCAAGACCCTGATCTTTTACAAATTGATCTCGAAGTCTGTCCTTCCATGGAATCTGTGAGTGCATTCAAACTACCAGTCTTTGAGCTTGTAGTACAACATGCTATTTTGCCACCCAAGGACTCTTGTTTTTGAGTGCCCTAGAGTACTCAAGTACAATTCATAGGAAATGTATGAACAACAGATTCGAACTTTGATCCGTCTGCATCATCCATCCACATGATCTCTCATGGTCAAGCCCATTTTAACAGTCATCACGGTAAACCATCTCTTTGCAGATCTTCCCTCTTTCCCCAACTCTACCATCCCCAGTATAATTATTCTCTCTAAGACTTGTTTCTCTGGAAACCAAAGTAATACAAAGTTTCACCATCCTTGCCTACAAGGAGCATTCTGGTTGCACTTCCTTCAAGAAAAATTTGCTTTTTCTTTTGGCAATTCATGATACACTCGATTCAAAGGCATCAGTTATCTTTCAGTCTTCCTTATTCATTGTCCATCTTTCAAATGCATGAGAAACAATTGAAAATGCCATGGTTTGGCACATCTGAGTCTTTACAATGACATCCTTACTCTTTAGAACTTTGGAGAGGTTCATTTCACCAAATGCAGCATATCTTTTGATTTCTTCACTGCTGTAACTGTTATTGAATGTTGACTCAAGTTAAATGACTTAAAAGAAAAGACCAAATAAAATTTATTTTGGAGTGTAAATAAATGCATAGACTAGGGAACTCTGGTGACATAGTTTTTTAAAACTTGTGTGCTTCTAACCCAGAGGCCACATCTCTCTGCAATTCAAATCCACCAGGGGTCCACAGGAGAAAGATGGGTAATCTACTCCTGTGTAACTTAAAACCTTGGAAACTCAATGGAGGGTCAGCTTTGCATTAGTCCCCACTAGAGAGCAATGTAACATAAAAAAGTCTCAGAAATTTTGGAAAGTCACTGACCTGTTGCATAACAACATAGGTAAAATCCTTGTTAAGCCACATAGCCTCAACTCTTCTACCATCTACTCCTTTTTCTGAAAAGAGAGGTCATCTGCTGAGATTTTGAGATTGGAGCAGTCTCAATTGCTTCTAACTCACACATTTCAATCTGAGCCCTAGGCATGCTGGGATGGGTGGGGACATTTGGGACAAAGAGTTGACATTTTCTAACTTTTGAGAATTTAGTTTTGAAGAACCGTTAGGCCTACATCATTTTACTCTCCATGAAGTTCAATTTCAGGTTTTTCTCTTTCAATTGCTTTTAACATTTCGGAAGCCTTTCAAAATGGAAAGCTGTCTTTGGGAGTGAAGAACATCTGTTACAAAACTACTTGTGTTGGATGTTTTTCAAGTAGCTAGAGAGGCAGATGCTGCAGTGTAGAGTTGGCAGAGTCCAAACTACATGACCTACAGGCACACCAGGCTTAGAGAAAGTGACAAAGAGGTGGGGCTGGAAAATAACCTCAGTAATGGAGCTTAAAAGGCAAGGATATTTAGGGGATTTATCAGGGCAAATGTAGTCTTGTATGAAAGGGGAAGGGAAAGGTTGTCACCTCTTTGCTTTTGTGTATTTATCTATAAATCTATCTTCAGCTCCTCATTTTAGACTATGATTTCAAAGTTTCATTAGGTCCTCATTTTTCTCGTAATTCTTACTTCCTAGTGCCGCTATAAGTAAACACAAATTGATATCATTCTGGAGGCTAAAAGTGCAAAGCAGGTTCTCAACCATACTGATTCCTTCTGTGAACTTCTAGTTTCTGGTGTCTCTGAACCAACCTGGACATTCATTTGCTGCTTATAAATGGGTCTCCCTTTGTTGTTACATGGCATTTTGCCATTATGTGTCTCTGCAGGGCTCAGAGCCATTGCATGTAGGGTTACTGTGAGTTGCAAGTGACTTGATGGCACATAACAACAACAATAACAACACATGACTGTTCTCCTCCTTTTAGAAGATATTATTTTGAAGTGATTACGGTTAGGATCCACACTACTGTCTTGACTTCTTTAATCTAATGAAATGAATCTATTGTTTCCAAACATGGTTACAGGTGTGGTGGTTTGAACTTCTGTATTCTGTATTCTGAATTTCTTAGATAAAGACTTTCTTGTCTTGTCTGTGTTCACAGTGAATTCCTTTCCATCCCTTTGTGTTTTAAGTGAGATAAGGTAAGCTTTTCACCTCCTCAGGATAAAAAGCAGTACAAAAGCTGTAAATGTTAGAACTTATTATTTATTGGTTTGCATATATAATTTGTATATACATTGAGCTTCATTCATACGCATTGTGTTTCATATGATCATTCCCATATAATTGTACATTATAAAATTAATCACCAGTATGACCACTATTACCTTATTTTTTGAGGTCCCCACTGGTTTTCCTAGTTCTTTCAATTTCTCCCTCTGCCCACCAGACTCTGAGATCCTGTGACCCCCTCCTCACTCTTAGTCCTACCTCTTTGTTCCCCTCTGCTACCCCCTTTGGAATTTAATATACGTCTTATTAGTTATCCTTCAGTTTTTGCAATAATGGTCTTATTCAGCATCTCTCCTTAGGAGACTGAGTTCATTCAACATAATGTTCTTCAGCCTCTCTCGTGGGTATAACTTCTTTCTGTTTAACAGTTTTGTCTGATTTCTATACACATTTAGCATGCATTTATTAGTTTTCATTTTCATTTTGGTATTTCATTTGGTAAATATGTTAAAGAAATAGAGGTGTTGGATTCAGTCATTCAGAACTTTTTTAAAAACATGTGTCAAAAATTTTCCAGGGATCTTTAGAAATAAAAATGTTACATGTGTGCACATCATTTACTCGGAGGCTGTGAGCAGGTTCATGTACTCATCCTGAATTGCTAAGTTTGTTCCCCCTTTTTAGTTGGAGCTCCTTTATCCCAGGCCTTTAGTAGAATTGTCCTCTATCAGTGTCTCTGCAAATCTCTGGAACTCTATGAAGATTTTCAAACAGTGGAGCATCTTATCAAATGTCAGGATTTCTGAGCACATTTCTGGTGCCATGTTCCTAGCACATTCCTAATCCATTTTGAAGAGAAATGATTTCTTGACCACATCTAAGATTCTTGACCACATTCTAAGATCCATATCACCTTGAATACAAAGAAATCTCATAGTTGGCACTTGCTGAGGAATACTGTTTCTAGGGTCAAGTCTGGACTTTTTTTTTCTTTTAAGGAAGTTTTGAATTTCCTTAAGTCACTTAAGATTCCTAAACCATTTAGTCACATTTAGTAAATGCAAATGTACCTGTGTGACAAATACTTCTTAACAGGATCCTTTTTGAGTTGATTTAACTATTCCTAGAGAAAGTTTCTGAGAACAGGAGTTCACTATTGTGGGGTGACATCAAGTCAACTAGACTTGCAGTGACCCAGACAAAAGCACCACCATCATGTACCATCTTCATAGTGTCTGCCACGCTGAAGTCCCTTTCTGCATCTCTGTGTCATCCTATCTTATTGAAGGCCTTTCTCTCTTTTGCTTGCCCTTTACTTTTCCAAGAATGATGTCTTTTTCCAAGAAATGACAACATGCTCAAAGTCTAAGAGTTGTTGTTGTGTACCATCAAGTCAGAACTGACTCATAGCTGATTCTCCAGGGGACTTTCACAGGCAATAAATCACAAGGGAGGAGATTGCCTATCATTCTCTCATGAAGCAGCTGGTAGAGTCAAACCACATACCTTTGCTTTGGCAGTACAATTCTTTACTACTAAGCCACCACAGTCCGTAACAGAATTGTTAGTTCTCACCTGTATCAGTTTGATAAAGGCCATGAAATTCTCTTAGATGAAACATCCCCACATTGCACCCAAGGCCCTTCCATACATTTCAATATAATAACATGTCCAGAATATACAAAACAAAGTCTTGGCCATCTTTGCTTCTGAGGGCCATTCTGGCAGTACTTATTCCAAGACAGATTTGTACGCAGAGTGGTATACCAGGCATTTTGGCTTCTAGTCAGAGTTTCGTTGTTAAGTAGGCTTCCTTACTAGGGATCATGTTCACTTTAATCTTCATTCATTGTCTCAATTTATTAGCATTCCATGTTCATTTTAGTATATAATGACTGTTTCAATTTATTAGCATTGTTGTTTTTTTCAGCGCCCTGGACAGAATGCAGATGAATTCCCAAGAACTTACAGCAGGAGCACTTAGAGCCCCTTTAGACAGGCCCATTCTGCGTCCCACACATGCACCGGGTTGCCACAGAGTCATACAGACACTACCTTTCCTTTGCAATTGTTTTGCTACCACCCCAAGAGAAGTCACCCATCTCTGAAGGTTTCCTTTCCTGTGGAGCAAGAGGTATAATTAAATTGTGTCCCAGCAGTGAAGGTTCCTTAATGATGATGAGCCCAAACTAATTGTATTGATTTGTTTATCACTGACATAGGAGGCCAATCAAACAAATGGGCTGAGTCTATTTCCATATTTTTCTCTGTGCGGTAAATGAGAAACAAATGACCTCTCCATATGTTAGTGTCCCACAGTCACTGCCCTCTAAGACTCTGTAGACTTGGTGAGAGCATTCACTCAAGCTGAATATATTTTCTCTCTGGGGACAGTCTGCATTTTTTCGCCTTCATTGTGCCTTCTTTGGTGGAGGAAGGAAAATTTTTGGTGTTGCTTCTTTTATGTTTAAGTTTTTGAGAGGATTTCTTTCTTTCTTTTTTTAATGATTACAATTTGAATCCTTGCCAAAGATACCAGATGGTCTTCTTTCTTTAGGAAACTTGGTCATGAGTTTTAATAACCCTAATCCAAGATTCTCTCAGGTAGAGGGAGCCCTAATAGCTGAAATTATGGGAAATGAGCAGTCGGTGATGTTATATAAATTCAAAGAAAAAGATTCTCCAATCCTTGACTGAATGTTCACCATAATTGTGGGTCAGCAGTTTTAGGAGACCAAGGAGTGAGAAACCTGTTTCATGTGCTACCTCATACTGAACTCATTGGTGGTGAAGAAGCCTCTGTCCAGTCAATTCCGTTACATATTAGGGGAAATAAAAAGGATTGCAAAAGGATTCTGAACGTTGTTGTTGTTGTCAGATGCCTTCAAGTTAACTGAAATTCATAGCAGCATTACATTATAAACAAAAGATTTGATCATTGTGATATATACACCTTCCTCATGACCTCTGCCGTGCTCAATGTACATTGTACACTGTGTCAATCCATCTCATGATGGTCTATCTCTCTTTCACCAATCCTATACCTTTCCTAAGGAAGCTCTGGTGACCTAGTGGTCAGGAGCAGCAGTGCCAACTTGAAGGTGCACAGTTTGCATCCACCAGCTGTTTCCATGGGAGAAAGATGGGCAATCTACTCCCATAAGATTTATTGTCTCTGAAAACCTGCTGATGAGCCAGTTATGGGTCAGTTCTGCCTCAATGATACATCTCAACAACAACTACCTGTCTACCAACATGTCCTTTGCCAAGGACTGGCCTTTACTTGCAGCATGTCTAAACTATATGAGATGAAGTTTCACCATACTTGCCTCTCCTTAGAGAGAGGATCTTAGGTTGGACTTCCTCCAAGACAGATTTGTTTGTACATGATATATTCTCCTCCAACATCGTGATTAAAGGCCTTGATGATTATTCTGTCTCCCTAATACTTTGCCCAAATTTCAGATGCATAAGAAGCATTTGAAGACTGTCTGTCTCCCTTCCTTCCTTCCTTCCTTCCTTCCTTCCTTCCTTCCTTCCTTCCTTCCTTTTCTTTCTTCTTTGCTGTACCTTGTACTTATAGGTTGGCACAAGAGTTTATATATATATATATATTCATAACATATGCTGTTGTTGTGTAGTATTGAGGTTCAACTGACTTATATCTGACCTTCTAGTGCATTTTCAGAGGCTTTTAATTGCACAGGAGGAAACTTTTCATCTTTCTCTTGAGAAGCAACTGGTAGATTTGAACTGAAAGCCTTCGGGATGATAGTACAGCTTCTTACCACTAGGCCACCAAAGCTGTATCTACGTATCTATATCTATATATAAAATGCCTCATATAAAGAGCTCTGCTAATCTAGTCATAAGAAGCTCTACTGCCATCCCAAAAGTGTGCAGTTCAAATCCACCAACTACTCCATAGGAAAAGATGGACAATCTCTTCTGTGTGATTAAACTGCCCCTAAAAATCTGCCAGAGGGTTGGATATTGGTCGACTCCAACTAGACAGTATACAACAACACATGCTTCATTTAGATTGTCTCTAATTCTCTCACCTCTGCAAGGTAGAAATTAATATAAATTTTGGACAGGACATGGCAAAGAGTCAGTGTTTAAGTAAGTTGCCCAAAGGCAATCAAGTTAGTGTTGATATGTTCAAGGTAAAATCTTATGCATCCAGAGACTGTATTCTTTGTACTCATCTGCCTTGTGTAATATTTCATTAGTTCATCAGTTTTCAATGCTGAGTAATACTCCATTGTGTGAGTGTACCACAGTTTCTCTATCCATTTGTTTGTTGTTAGGGTCATGGACTTTTGTAGTAAATTACATTGATCAATTGTAATTAATATTACAAAACTAATTGTATATGAATGTTTGAATAAACACAATTTTTAAAAAAATATGTAATCATAGATATTAATCTTTCCTGTATTTCTAAAGAACACAGGAAAAGTTCCATTCAGTATTTCTACATGGACAGTATTGAAGAAAAGGACAGTTTCTGTCTCTTTTCTAAAAGAATGGTGAGTTCCTCTTCCGAAAGTGAAGCACACAAAAATCCTGATAGTCTGACTTAACTGATCAGGAGAAGGACCTCAAGACTAAAAGTGAAGCCCTGTGCTAATCTTATCCATATGCTTTGTACGTCAGACCATGCCCGGCTTGTGCATTGACTCTGTGCAGTAGACAGACCACATTGAGATGTTCTGAATGCATAGTCTAGCTCTGCATTCTCTGTATCTGTTTTCTGCTTGTACTACTGGCTGAGTCAGAACGATGTGGTCTCAAAAGGGGATGATAGGAATTCCTTCCACATTTTCAGTGCCATTTATCATCAACAAAGCTGGTGTTTTATTTTGATCACTATTTGGTTCCTTCTTTTGCCTTTAAACTTGGTTAGAGTGCCTAGGAGTGAAAGTAAAGCATGCTTTTGCTAATAACCACTCTCCGTTCCTGACTGGTAGCTCTGAATGTGAAGTTGCCTGAGGTGACATAGCTTATGATGTTTGGCATGGTTTAGGAGGAACTGTGACCAAAAAAGGGAAGACATTTTCCTAAACTCCTCTTAGCTTTGCTGGGAAAATTTTCTTTGATCCCACAAATTTGCATTACATTTGTAAATTCAAATTTACCCTTGAATAGAGTAAAAGGAACTAAGTTTCTGAAATGCTACATGTTTTATCCCCTGTTTGCACATCTAAACTGTTCTGCTGTTTATATAGACTCTCATCTCAGAACAACAGAGGAAAGAGAAAAGGAGCTTTTTCTTTTTTCAAGGAAGGAATTTACTTAGGTCACTTGACTTTGGGAAGAGACTGACTGCTTTCTTGCGTTCTGATGCATTTTACAGCTGTGTTTAAAATATAGCAACTCTTCCTCCAAACCAGAAAATATATATACATGAAACATATCTTTTGTTGTTGTGTGCTATCAGGTCAGAACTGATCGAATAGCTGACCGACCGTCCAGTAGTTTTTCAGAGGCAGGTAGTCTCACTGGAGAAGATTGCCCCTGTTTTTGCTATAGAGCAGCAGGTGATTGTGATTCAAACTGTGTTCTTTAGGATTTCAGCACAGCTTCTTACCAGTAGACTACCAGAGCTCTCTACATAATACACACACACACACACACACACACACACACACACACACAATTTCCCAACACAGCCAATACAATTGAGTACATAAGATTATAAATCCTCTACGTGTTTTTGTGGGGTTGTTGTTAGGTGTCATCTAGTCAACTAGGATTCATGGCAGACCTATGACCAACAGATCCAAGCCTTGCCTTACCCTTCTCCATCGTAACAGTCCCCACCATGCTTGAACCTATTATTGTAATCATTATGTCCATCCATCTTCTCTAAGGTCTGCCTGGCTCATCCTGACAATATATCCAGAGTATGTGAGGATAAGTTTCACCATCTTTTGCCTCTAAGGAACACTTCCTCCAAGACAGATTCTTTTGCTTTTTTTTTTTTTTTTTGCCAGTTCATGGGATATTCAATACTCTTCTCAAACAGCACATAAAAATGCATAGAAAATTGTATCAATTAATTAATTAGGCAGTATAAAAATATAAACAATAAATCAGGAGTAAATTTGTCACATTTAATGGAAAAACAATTAATTTTCTTAATATAGCTAAAAACTCTTTCCAAAGCAATTACAAAAAGAAAAAATGAGATACAAAATAGGTGTGCAAAGGAGCAGAAACACAATTGATCATTAACTAGGAAAAGAGTCTTAAATTTATATTTAATGAAGGAAATGCTACAAGGTATCAATTTTTCTCTACTTAGTAATGGTTTTTTAAAGTTTGAGGACATCAAAAGTTGATGGGAGTAGAAGTGGAAACAACTTGTTCCACTTTTTTCCACTTTCAGGGCAATTTGACAAGATTTATGGTAATTATTTAATAAGGTAATTTAATAATGTCTTTAATATCTGTAGGATGGGAAACGTAAAAGTAGAATCCCACAGCCAGAAAGGAGGTTTTAATAGAGTCTAGAAAATAGACCAAAACATATCTTTTCTCTTTTCATTAAGTCACTTATCAGTGTGCAGAATTCGACTCAGACAAAAGTCAGGGAGTCTACTCTCTCATCTCCTTCCAAACTCTTTTTCTCACCTCCATTCTTCACGGCACTCTCATTCCCTAAGTCTTTTATATCTCCCAAATCTTTCCTAGTTTCAGATTATTAGGATTTCATCTGATGTATCCTTTTATAGTCTTTTGGCCTTGGCCTTGAGTGTAGGAGAATGGTCTCTATGACTTTGAGAATGGAAACCTGTAATTGTGCAGTGCCGCCCAGCCATCTATGACTCCTTGCGATCCTCTGAACAGATCAGAACCTTGCCCTATCCTCACCATTCTGTCCTGCCCCATCCTCACCGTTTGTGTCATGCTTGAACTCACTGTCTATCTATCTTGTTAAGGATGAATATGTAACATTTTATCATCTTAAATGAAAACATATAAGATGATAAAATATCATCTTGTTGATTTTAACAATCATTTACAGTGTAAGGCAAATGCATTAAGCAAGGAGAAGTAGAAAATTCTATCTAACCACGACATAAATTGACCTTGAAATTACACTCGGAGGAATTGTCTCCATAAATGTACTTGCAAGTGTATATGAAAGATACATCTGAGGAAAGTAATGACAATCTTGACTGTAATTATAGAACATAAATGTAAAATGTGTACTAATAGGTAATTGGCAAGACAAACCATGATGTATTTCCATTATGTAATTCTATAAGCTACTTCCAAAAGATCACAGCCATTGGGTTTATCATGCTTTATAATAAACTCAATAGCAGCTGGTTTTGTTTTGATGTTGTTAGGCAGCCTTTAAGATAAGAAAGAAACAAACAACAAAAAAATGCATTTTATTGGACAGATCTGTAAAACACTTCTCTGTAAAGTGTCAAAATTAAAGCATATTACTATGAAAACTAAGGTTCATTTGACTCAAACCATGGAATTTTTTTAGTCATCTCATATGCATGTGAAAGCTGGACAATGCATAAAGAAGACTGAAGGAAAATTTAGACATACAAAGTATGGGTTGACAAAGAATATTGACCATGTCATGGTCTACTAGAAGTCAAGCAAACATGTCTTGATGAAAGTATGGTAAAATACTCCCTAAAAGCTAGAACAGTGAAACTTTATCTCATCTATTTTGGACAGGAAAGACCATCAGTACCTAATGGTAGGAAAAGTAGAAAAACCCAATGCTGTTCAGTAGATTTTAACTCATACTATCTTTCCATTTGACTTATGGAGCAGTAACTATTCATTACAGGAGATTACCCATCTTTCTTCCACACGGATGGAGGTGAATTCAAACTGTTGACCATTTGGTTAGCAGCCAACTATGTTGCATGTTTCACCCTGAGGACTCCTTAGGGAAAGTAGAGAGTCAATGAAAAAGACAAGACTCTCAATGAGATAGATTAGACACTGTTGTTTTAACAAAAATGGGCAGAGTAGTAACAATTGTGGATAGGGTCACTATGAGTGGTAAACACCTCAACAGCGCCTGACACTAACACAGAACAAGCCCCTAAGAATGAGATAAATTTCCCTTTACATTATAATAGAAAATGTTCTAGTATGTATAGCAAATGTTTAGTCTCTAATGTAAGTAATTTTAAAGGGATTTGTCCAACTTCAAGGTACATGATTTTTGTAAACCACAAAGAAAACTTTAAAATGTATATTTGTCCTTAAATAATTAGTTTAGTTTCATATGCAGATCCATGTAATCTAACATTATATTTCATATTTTCACCTTTTGTCTATCTTGACTTCACAGATATCTTTGACATCAGTCTCTTCTTAAAATCTTGAGTTGTTCTAAGTTGTCAAATACATATTATTTAGAGAGCATATGGCTTATTTCCATCTGTTACTTGAAATGCTGCATTTCTCACCCACATATGATGCTGTCACTGGTGGTTTTGTTTAAAACCACAAGCACTCATTCACATACTAGGAAAATTGGTTTTTAAATAATTAATTTTATAAGAGTATATGTTGTATTTACAAGAGGACTACCTATTATGTTGCTCTTTAAGTAATCATCAACAAGCTTGCTAATAAAATCTCAAACCAGATATTGAGAATTCTTAACCACCGTGAGTAAAGACTAATCTATGATAAATTTCTTTGCCTCCATTTAAAGAATTCCATCAATTAACCTCAACAAGCACCTAAAGCTAGTGTTGATTGATGTTCTTCTAGGCTAGTACATCTTTCCCAAACAATAATCTCTTGTTCAAAATTAAGCTCAGGAAGTTCCCAGGTTAAGATCATCCAACTTACCTACAACTCATATTCTTTAAAGTACAGATACTGTTTTGTAGTAACAGACAGGCATTGCTTTGTGACATGAATTCAAAATTTTATTCCTGTATCATTATGTTAAAGATGTATTTTTAATTGTTTTAATGGTTTTTTTGCTTTTGTTTTATTTTAAATTTCTCCATCCTTTATTTTATTTTAGTAATTTTAATGAACATTTACAGAGAATTTGGATTTCCATTCATTCATTGCTGCACTTCCTTACCCGCCCAGCCCTCTCAGAAAAATACCCTGTATGCCATACACTAAGACAAGTATTTGACAAATGTTAGAGCCACACCATTCATAACTGTTTGGATTTACATACTAATTAAACTCAAAGATCCGTTTTGGAAGGAAATTGATATGTAATCTGAGTACTACTTGTAACGAAGAAATCTTCCTGTAATCTGAGAGACTTTGCAAGAACCTCAAAGATAATCATCTTTCTCTCTGACAGATAATACTGGGAAATAACTGCACTTTTTACTCTAGATTAAATTTATGCGATGTCTATACCAGTAGAATGATATCCAAAATACACTGTGAGGTAGCAAAACGGTTTGTATTTATGGTATACATATATATACCAAATAAGAAAAAAAGCTAACTGTAAAAATGTTATCTGTAATTAGGTGTGGTCATTTTGTCACAGACCATTCCAAAATGATACATGCTGAGTACCCTGAAAGACGACAAAGATTCTCACCACTGAACCTATTGGCAGCATCAGGATGGATGTTGAAGAGACTGAGATTCTTAACAACTTTAGTCTGCTTGGCTCCACAGTCAACACTCTTGGCACCAGTAGCCAGGAAATAAAAAAAAAAAAAGTATTGCAATGGGAAAGTCTGCTGTTAGGGACCTCTCCAGGATACTGAAGAGCAATGGTGTCACTCTGGAGACTAAGGTGCGTCTGATACAGGCTATGGTCTTTGCAATCACTTGTTATGCATCAGAGTTGGACAATGACTAGGAAGGGTAGAAGGAGAATTGATGCCTTTGAGCTGTGGTGCTGGAGAAGAGTATTGAATGTACCCTGGACGGCCAAGAAAACAGACAGACTCATCCTGGAGAAGGTTAAACCAGGCTGCTCCTTGGAGGCAAGGATTCTGAGGCTTCATCTGACATACTTTGGACATGTTGTAAGGAGGGAGAGGTCCTTGGAGAGGGACATCATGCTTGGGAGGGTGGAGGGATGGCGTAGGAGAGGAAGACCCTCTATGAGGTGAATTGATTCAGTGACTGGGGTAATCAGGATGGGTATGTCAGAGGCGGTGCGATTGGCACAGGACAGAGCAGGATTTAGGGCTGTTGTACATAGGGTCGCCATGAGTCGCAAGTGACTCAATGGCGCATAACAACAACAACCCTGAAAGGAGAAGGAAGAACCATGGTTTTATTGTTATATTTTGGCTAGTGTTGGCCATGATGTGATAAATAAGTATTAGCTTTAAATGCAGCTTCTTCCCTTTTTTCTGCCCCCTCTACTTTCTTGTATAAGTAATTTATCAATGAGACTTTTGTTTGTTGTTACCTTGAATCAAATTAAAGGGTTGGCCCTCTGGTAAAAAGGCTGGCTCCTTTTTAACAGCTCTAACCCTGATCCCATCCATTCTCTACTACAGGCACTCACCAAAGCATTTATTCCAGCTCCATCTGTAATTTTATAGATCTCATATAAATGAAATACTATCATATAAATTGTATATGTGGTTCTTTTCAAGGCAAGAGTAAAATCTTTGCCCCAGGAGTTTGTACACCTCATCACACAGAAACACCGGGCAAGAGTCAATCATTTTGTTGAGTTGAAATATCAGGAAAAGAAGAATCAGTCTTGGGGAAGTTGACTGGAAGAAACACAGTTTATTAAGTGAGCCAAAGAAGAGAGCATACCTGATGAACAAGCAAGCTATCAGTTGTTGTTGTTGTTGTTATGTGTTGTCGAGTCGCTTGCGACTCATAGTGACCCTGTGTACAACAGCCCTAAACCCTGCTCTATCCTGAGCCAATTGCACTGCCTCTGACATACCCATCCCGATTACCCCAGTCACCGAATCAGTCCATCTCATAGAGGGTCTTCCCCTCTTGCACCGTCCCTCTACCCTCCCAAGCATGATGTCCCTCTCCAAGGACCTCTCCCTCCTTACAACATGTCCAGTGGATGTCAGACGAAGCCCCAGAATCCTTGCCTCCAAGGAGCAGCCTGGTTTAACCCTCTCCAGGATGAGTCTATTTGTTTTCTTAGCAATCCATGGTACCCTCAACACTCTTCTCTACCACCACAGCTCAAAGGCATCAATTTTCCTTCTACCCTTCCTAGTCATTGTCCAGCTCTCTGATGCATAACAAGTGACTGCAAAGACCATGACCTGTATCAGATGCACCTTAGTCTCCAGAGTGACACCATTGCTCTTCAGTACTTTGGAGAGGTCCCTAACAGCAGGCTTTCGCATCACAATGCCTTTTTTTATTTCCTGGCTACTGGTGCCAAGAGTGTTGACTGTGGAGCCAAGCAGACTAAAGTTGTTAAGAATCTCAACCTCTTCACCATCCATCCTGATGCTGCCAATAGGTCCAGTGGTGAGAATCTTTGTTTTCTTGACATTGAGCCTCAATCCATATTGGAGGCTGCATTTCTTGACCCTCTGCAGTTTTCCAAAATAAATTAAGAAACTGAAGGTAGAAAAAACAGGATTTTTGAGACAACCTAACTCAATTAAGTTTCTACAGGAAGAAAGGACAAACCAGCAGCAGTTTGGTCATGAGAACAAAAGAGAAAGGAAAGTCATATTAAATGAAGACACACAATGAACCCTTTAGTACCATGGAAGAATCCCTGGGTAACAGAATTCTATTTCGAATCAGTGGTTAATTTTTCTCAGTTAAGAAGTCCAGCATACGACAATCCGTGGTATTGATTCAGAAAATCATTCATATCAGAGCTCCTAAACTAACTCAATGTCACTGTGATATTTTGACCTCTACCAATGTTTCCATAGAAACCCTAGTAACACAATTGTTAGAGTGCTAAGTTGCTAACTGAAAGGTTGAGAGTTCAAACCCTCTCAGTGACTCTGTGGGAGAAAGACTTGTCAATTTGCTGCTTTTCATTAGTTGTCATTGTGTACCGTAGGGTCAGAACTAACCCATAGCTGACCCTCCAGAGGGTTTTCAGAGGCAGTTAATCGAATGGGAGGAGATTACCCATTCTTCTCCAGCAGATCAGCTGGTGGCCCGAACCACCTACCTTTGTGATTACAGCACAGCTTTTTGCTACTAGGCCATCAGAGCTCTGAATATTCTATTTTAAAGATTTTTCAAAAGTCCACATAAACTCTTGTTGTTTACCTATTTCAAGTCAAAGCAACCCTACAGGACAAAGTTGAATCACCGCATAGGTTTTCCTAGGTGATGTGTTTGCAGAAGACTGCTGTGCCTTTTTATCTGTGATGCAACCGCCAAACACCTCATCTTTCAATTAATAGCCGAGTGCTTAACCACTGTGCCACCAAGGTCCTTATTTTTAAAGATCAGAACCTAGAAAACCATATGGGGCAGTTGAAATCTGTCACATGGGATGACAATGAGTAGAAACTGACTCTCTGGAACCTGGCAACAGCTGTGTTCTCATATTCTAAGAAGGCTGCAGTAACTCCAAACATCACATCCTCAGAATCTGCTTCAAAGCCTTCAAAAAAGGTGAAAATGGACAGTGTTTCTCTTCCTGTTTCTCTTTTATTAGGTATAAAGATGTCTTCTCAGAATACCTGATAATTTCCTATTTTACCCAGTGTAACTCTCTACCGGGGTGGCATCCACCTTTCCTGGGTTCCAGGGTTTTCCTGACATCAGGGAAATGTGGTAGACATGGTCAGCGACTGACTGATGGCTCTAAACTGCCTTCTGCCTTTTATTTAAGCACTTAACTTGGAGTTTAAAGGCGATATTCAGCTAAAACCGGTATTTGGTGTTAATCAGATCTAAGTCCTTTAGAAAACCCCTGTATATCCTGATGCACCGACACTGCTTCTCTATTGGTTACTGTATTAGTTTCCTATGGCTTTCATAACAAATCACCACAAACTTGATGGATTAAAATAAGGAAAAAGAAATTTATTCTTTAACTATTCTGGAGGGTGTAAGTCTGAAATCAAGGTGTCACCAAGGCCATGTTCTAAGAGGCAATCCATTTACTCTTTAGCTTCTGAAAGATCCAGGCATTCCTTGACTTATGGCTGCACAATTCCAAACTTTGCCTCCATCTTCACGTGACCTTCTCCACTATCTTCTCTTCCGTCTCTCACAGGGATACCCATTACTAAGGTATTGGCCTACCCATATAACTCTAAATAATATTATCTTGAGATTCTTAACCTAATTGCATATTATGAGAACTGAGACACAAATGGGGACTTGTACATGAATGGTCATAGCAGCATTATTCACCATCACAAGAACATGGAAACAGCCCAAATTTCCAACCACAATCAAATGGATTGAGAAATTATGATACATTCACATGATGGAATACTACACAGCATGGTGGAAATATTTTTGTAAATTACAACCTAACATGGGAGAGACTGGAGAGCATTATGCCAGAAGTTCAGGCTGGATTTAGAAAAGACCATGACACAAGGAATATATCGTTGCTAATATCAGATGGATCCTGACTGAAAGTGAAGAATATCAGAATAATGTCTAGCTGTGATTTATTGACTATGCATAATAAATATAATTAGCATTTACTAATTTACAATATTAAAGGCATTTGGCTGTGTGGATCAAACCAAATTATGGCTAATACTGAGAAGGTTAGGAATCCTAGAGTATTTTATTGTGCTCATGTGAAATCTATGCCTAGACCAATAAACTGATATCTGAAGGAAACCTAAATGGTTTAAAATCAGCTAAGGTGTGTATCAGGAGTGTATCTTTTCTACATAAATATCAACCTGTATTTTGTTGTTGTTTTTATGTGTCATTGAGTCACCTGTGACTCATGACAACCCTATGTGCAATAGCTCTGAACCCCATCCTATCCTGCACGATTCTCACTCTCTCTGACACACCTAAGCCCATTATTCCAGTTACTGTGTCAATCCATCTCATCCAAGATGTTCCTCTTCTGCGCTGTCCTTCCACACTTTCATACATGATGTCTTTCTTCAAGGACTGGCCCTTCCTGCCAACATAACCAAAGTATGTGAGGCAGAACTTCAAAATCCTTGCCTCCAAGGACCACCTTGATTCTATTCTCTCCAGGTTAGATCTGTTCTCTTTGCAGTCCACAGTATGCTCAACAGCACCACAACTCAAAGGCATCAACTCTTCTGCCATCCTCAGTTGTAGCTTTCAGATGCATAGCAAGTAATTGAGAAGACCAGGCCTAAATAAGATGCACCTTGGTCTCTAGAATGACATTGTTGCTCTTTAGCACTTTGGAGACATCCCTGACAACAGATTTGGCTAATGCAATTCATCTGTAGATTTTCTGACTGTTCATGCGCCGAGTGTTGATTGTGGAGCCGAGCAAGCTGAAATTATTAACAACCTCAATTTATTCTCCATCTATCATGGTGCTTCCAGTTTGCTCAGGGGTGAGAATCTTGTCTTCTTGAGCTTCAATTCTGCAGCAAGTGCTTCAGGTCCTCTTAAGTTTCAGCAAGTAAAGTTGTGTCATCTGCATAATGAAAATTGTTGATGAGTCTTCATCTAATCCTGCTGCCACATTCTTCGTAAAGCTCAGCCTCTGAAATGATTTGTTCCACATTTAGGTTGAAAAGGTATGAAGATAGGATGCATCCATGTCACATTCCTTTCCTGATTTTGAACCATATAGTGTTCCTTGCTCTGTTCTGAGGACTGCTTCATGGTCCAACTATAAGTTTTACATGCGCACAATCAACTGTTCTGGGATTCCCATTCTTCTTATGGTTAGCCACACAGTCTTTTGTCAACAAGAGTCAAATATCTTTCATATTCTGTGAAACACACATAGACATACCTCTGGTACTCTTTGCTTTTAGTCAAGATCCATTCATCTGACACTGATGATAACATCTCTAGTGCCACAGCCTCTTCTAAATCCAGCTTGTATTTCTGGTAGTTCTTTGTTGATGTACTGTTCCATTCATTTTTTATAATCTTCAGCAGGATTTTTCTTGCATGTGATATCAGTGATATTGTTCTATAATTTCCATACCCTGTCAAGTTACCTTTTTAAAAAAAAAATTGAGAATAAATATGGATCTCTTCTAATAAGATGACCAGGTAGTTGTCCTCTAGATTTCTTGGCACAACCTGGTGAGTACATAAATCTGTATGCTGAGTAAATAATTTGTGAAGCCAGAATCTATGAAGAAAAATGTGGCAATAAGATTGGAGGAAGACTCTTCAACAACCTGCATTATGCAAATGACACAACCGTGCTTGCTGAAAATGAAGGGGGCGTGAAGTACTTGTTGCAAAAAGGATCAAAGACTATAGCTTTCAATATTGAGGATTCTTACTACTGGGCCAATGGACAATATCATGGTAGATAGAGAAAGTATTGAATCTGTTAATGATTTTGTCTTGCTTGGATCTACAGTCCAACACCATTGGTACCAGAAATCTGAAGATAAGGAGACATACTGCTTTGGACAAGTCTGGTATCAGCAATATCTCAAAAATACGAAGAGTAGTGATGTTAGTTTGAAGACTAAGGTGCACCTGATTCAGGACATGGTCTTTTTAATTACTATATGTCTGAGAGCTGGATGATGAATAAGGATGACATAAGTATTGACACTTTTGAGTTGTGGTATTGGAGAAGAGTTCTGAATATTCCATGGACTTCCAAAGAATGAATAGGTATGTCTTGGAAAATGTGTAGCTGGTGTGCTCCTTAGAGGCAAGGATGACAAAGATTTGTCTCATTCTTTAGACATAGTGCAAAGAGAGACTATTCCTTGGATAAAATACCATGCTTGGAAGTGTGTACGGTCAGTGATCGAGGCCCTCTTTGAGTTGGGTTGATACGATGACTGCAGCAATGGGCTCAAGTGTATCAGAAATAGTGAGGATGGCACAGGACATGATGGAAATCAGGTCTGTTGTTTATAGGGTTACTGTGAGTCACACTCACCTTGATGGCACCTAACAACAGCATAATAGATAATTTTTTACCGAGATTTACTGTTACTGAGTTTTGAATGTGTTACTTTTTGGAATGTTAACACAAAGATCTGTGTTTCAAACCCACCAGATTCTTCCTGAGGGAAAAATTAAACAATATCTTTTCTTAAAAATTTACAACTACAGAAACCAAATAGAGGGTTACAATGAATCAGAATTTGCTTGGTGGCAGTGCATTTGGTTTAGTTTAGAATGATTATCTATAAATGATTAATTAATACAGAGGGACAGCGCAGGAGGGGAAGGCCCTCTATGAGGTGGATTGATTCAGTGACTGGGGTAATCGGGATGGGTGTGTCGGAGACAGTATGATTGGCACAGGACAGAGCAGGGTTTAGGGCTGTTGTCCATAGGGTCGCTATGAGTCGTAAGCGACTCGAACAGCACATAACAACAACAACAACAACCAATATTAAGCAGGAGTGGCATCCACTTCCGTAAATAGCTTGCCTCCAGATACCTTATGAACCTGCAGAAAGGATGAAAGTCACGCACGCAAGTGTTGAGGACTTTCGTTTGTAGGGTCACTGTGAGTCACCTGTGACTTGACGGCACTTAACAACAACAACAACAACAACATCCATATTAAAGTTCTATATCTGGTTACTTTTTTAAAAGCCTAGATAGCAAAATATCCAGCTGGCAAAAACAAAAGACATACTTTATGTACTGTCTAGTTCAAGAGAGCTCAAAGGTTTCTCAAACTCCTGTTTTAGCTTATAATTTCACATGTGAAGTTGAACATGCTTAGATATGTCTGTCTTTATATCATAATCTTACTAAACATAAAACAGTTTTATATATAATAATAGAAACTTTGGGGGCTAGTGCATAGGAAGTTGCAGTGCCAAACTAAAGATGGACAGTTCTAATCAACCAGATGTTCTATAGGAGAAAGATGGACAATCTCTTCCCTCTTGATTTTTAGCCTCTGACAACCTTCTGGAGGGCCATAAATTCTGACTCGATGGTGATGAATTAAATCTGAATTGACCCAATAATGTGAGCAAATATTTTTTTGTTCCTAGTAGAATGATAATATATATTTTAGCTGTGATGTGCTATGATTCAGACACTTAGACAATAAAGCAGTAAACCAAAGCTACTATTCAAAAATTCAAGATAATATGTCAAGTAGCATTTAGACATGTAATCAAACTATGACTTGTCCTACATCATGAATTATTGATAAGGCAGGAAGTGATGTTCATTACTTTATAAATAGATTCAAGCAAAACCTACTGTGGATCAGATTGCTAAAACTCACATTTCACTCTAAATTGAGAATTGTTATTTCCAGAGAGACAGCAGTTTCAATAAGCTTACATCTAGTCCCTCTGGCTAAAGAGGACTTGAAATGCAGCCTTGGATATCAAGACCCCTGAAAATAGAGTTGAGAATGGTAGGACTTAGGCTGCACTATCATGAATCTTTCACTTTTTCTAGTTTTAAAAGTCAGAAATAATTTTTTAAGTGGACATAGGGACCAACATATACGTGGGAGAGGTGGTACCACTTAATTTCCACGCAAGCCATTGTGTTGATTTGACCATTTGTACTTGTCAATGGCTGCTGAGGGCAACCTCCTTATTTAATCGCAGAGAGAAGAATGAAATATATTCAGTTGTTACCTTGAGACATAATCATTATTTAATAAGGTGCTGTATATGAAACCTGAGCTTTGACATATCATCCCCGAGTTGCTGGGACTCTTTGAAGCAGAGCACAGGAGGTTGTTATGGCATTTTGCTTACTGTAGGTAGTGTCTTTCACCCTGATCAGTCTTGAGATGCTTGAAAATCTTTATTAGATAACTCCTTCTCCAAGGGGAAAGAGCAATCACTTCAAATCTCACTGAATTATGACACAAGTTAACAGTGGCAGAGTTCTGCTTTATAACAGAAGAAATACACAGAACACTTCATTTCATGCCCCAGGAAGGAAGGAGGCAGAGTCCAGATCAGGAAAAACTTTGAAGTAATTGAGAAATCTCTTACACTGAAGCACCACCGGTCATTTAATGGTCCCTTCCTCTATTTCAGTGACCCATTTACAGATATTCATTGCTCTGAGGCTGTCTTGGAGCTTTGCATCTTCTCTGTTCCCTTTGTTGATAATATCAATGCATCAAGCCATCATAGGCTTGTATCCAGACTTTTCTGACCCATTCTCTAAAATAAAATTGCTGAACAACTACCATGACTGATTCAGTACTGTTGTTATTGTTGTAATGTGCCATTGAGTCACCTGCGACTCATAGTGACCCTATGTACAACAGCCCTAAACCCTGCTCTATCTCTTGCCAATATTAATGGTTCTGACATACCTACCCCTGTTACCTCAGTCACTGAATCAATTCATCTCATAGAGGGTCTTTCTCTTTTATGATGTCCTTCCACCCTCCCAAGCATGACATCCCTCTCCAAGGACTGATACCACTTTGTAACATGTCCAAAGTATGTTAGATGAAGCTTCAGAATCCTTGCCTCCAAGGAGCAGCCTGGTTTCACTCTCTACAGGATGGACTTTCTTGTTCTCCTAGCAGTCCACAGTATATTCAGTACTCTTATCCAGGACCAAAGTTCAAAGGCATCAACTCTCTTTCTAGCATCACTAATCATTGTCCAGTCCCCTGATGGTAGCAAGTAATTGCAAAAACCATGGCCTGTATCAGGCGTGCCTTAGTCTCCCGACTGCCATCATTGCTCCTCAGTTCCTGGGAGAGGTCTCTGACAGCCGACTTTCCCAATACAATTTGCCTTTTAATTTCCTTGCTGCTTGTAGCAAGAGTGTTGATTGTAGAACCAAGCAAACTGAAGCTGTTGAAGATCTCAATCTCTTCACCATCCATCATGATGCTGCCAATCGGTCCAGTGGTGAGAATCTTTGTTTTCTTAATGATGAGCTTCAATCCATTTTGAAGGCTGAATTCCTTGGCCTTCTTCAGCAAGCATTCAGGTCCTCCTAAGTTTCAGCAAGCAGGGTTGTGTCATCTGCATAATGCAGATTGTTGATGAGTCTCCCTCCAATCCTGATGTCACAGCTCTCCTCATAGAGCCCAGCCTCCTGGATAATTTGATCTACATACAGATTGAAAAGATATGGAGACAGGACTCATCCTTGTACTCACTCTTCCCAATTTTGAACCATTCAATATTTCCTTCCTCTGTTCTGACGACTGCCTCCTGGTCCAAGTATACGTTTCACATAAGCACAATTAAATGTTCTGGGATTCCCATTTTTCTCAGAGTCAGCCACAGTTTATTGTGATCTATACAGTCAAATACCTTTGCAAAGTCAATGAAACACACATAGACATTCCGTTGGTACTCTATGCTTTCAGCCATAATCCATCTAACATTAGATTTAATATTCCTAGTACCATGGCCTCTCCTAAACCCAGCCTGCACTTCAGGCAGTTTTCTGTTGATGTGCAGTTCTGGTAATTTTTCTATAATCTTCAGCAGAATTTAGCTTGCATGTGAAATAAATGATACTATTTGATAATTGCCACACTCTGTTAGATCACCTTTCTTTGGAATGGGAACAAATATAGACCTCTTCCAGTCAGCTGGCCAAGGGGTTGTTCTCCAGATTTCTTGGCAAAATTTGGTGAGCACATTGAGGACAGTGTTTATTTGTTGAAATATGTCAATTGGTGTGCCATCAATTCCTTCGGCCTTGTTTTTTGCCAATTCTTTCAGAACAGCTTGAACTTCTTCCTTCATCACCACAGGCTCTTGCTCATATGTTGTATCACTAAATTCTTTGTTCTACAATTCCTTTTGGTACAATGACTCTGTATACTCTTTCCATCTTTTTTTAATGCTTCCTGGATCATTTAATATTCTGTCCAAAGTATCCTTAAAGTATTGCATCTCGAGGCTTGACTTTGTTCTTCAGTTCCTTGAGCTTAAGAAATGCTGAGTGAGTTCAGCCCTTTTGATTTTCTTACTCCAGGTCGTTGCATATTTCATTGTAATACTTTGTCTTCACACAGTGCCCATTGGAATCTTCTGTTCAACTCCTTAACATCTTGATTTCTTCCCTTTGCTTTGGCTTCTCGGTGCTCTAGTGAAATATTCAGAGTTTTTCTGACATCCATCATGGTATTTTATTTCTCCTCTCTCTCTCTCTCTCTCTCTATATATATATATATATAAGCTCAAGCAGTGTAGCCTGTAGGGAGTTGAGGTACTAACCCAAAGAGAGTACCTCTCTAATGATTGGAGTCCACCAGTTGGACTCCAGCTCCACAGCAGTTGATTTTGACTTAAGATATTGCTATTGTTTTTGTTGTGTTCTTGTTGTTATGGGCCCTCAAGTCACCTTTAACTCATAGTGACTCTACATGCACAATAGCTCTGAACCCTGTCCTATCCTGAGACAGTCTCAGTGACTCTGACACACAGCAGTTACTGTGTCAATCCATCTCATCCAGGTCTTCCTCTCCTGCACTGTCCTTCCACCCTTTCAGCATGATGTTTTTCTTCAAGGACTAGTCCTTCCTGGTTATGTGGCCAAAGTATGTGACACAGAGCTTCAAAATCTATGCCACCAAGGAGAAATTTGGTTTCACACTCTCCAAGATCGACCTGTTCGTTCTCTTTATGGTCTATGGAATGTTCAATACTCTTTTCCAGCCCCACAACTATCTATATATGTTTGTCTATCTATATATCTACATCTTTATTTATATCTATATCCATCTAACTATATAAAACGGTCTTAGATAAAGTGAAGCTGGAATGCCTTTTGGTGGCAAAAATGGCAAAGCTTCACCTCACATGCTTCATTTACGTGAGCTAGGAAGGGGCTCTTCCTTACAGAGTGACATGATGCTCAGAAAGGTAGAGGGTCGGCCAAGGAGAGGAAGACCCTCAGCCAGGTGGATTGACACAATGACTGCAGCAATGAGCTCTAGTGTGTCAGGAAGTGTGAGAATGGTATAGGATAGGACAGGGTTCATAACCATTGTTCATAGGGTCACTATAAGTTGTACTCAACTTGACAATATCTAACAACAACTATATAGAAAAACTCATTGCCTTTGAGATGATAGTGACTTAGAGCTGGCTGTCCACTGGGTTTCTTGGGCTGTAAATAGATTGTCGAGAGAGGAGAATGCCCATTTGCCCATTTTTGTATTGTAGAACGCTGTTGGATTTGAGTGGCCAGGGAAGGATGATTTTGGGCTTATCAGTAGAACTACTTACAAACTAGAGCACAAGAGCATTCTGTGTGTGTGTGTGTGTGTGTGTGTATGTGTGTGTAAATATTTGGGCATGTGGCCGGAGAAAGCAGTCCTTGGAGAAGGACATCATGCTCAGAAGGGTGGATAGAAGAGACCGCAGCTGAGATGGATTGATATAGTAACTGGGAAGATGATGGTTGGTGTGTAAGAGTTAGTGAGACTGGCTCAGGACAGGTAAAGGTCCAGAGCTGTTGTACATAGGGTTGATATACATGGCAGGCCGTTCAGTGGCACATAACAACAATAACATACTATGACAGGTTTGGAAGCAGGAGCGGCATCCACTTCCTAAATAACATGCCTCAGGAAACACTATGAACTTTGATAATTATTGATGGTTGTTGAGCAGCTTTCAGGCCTTTTGTTCATAGGGTCACTATGAGTCATGCTCAACTTGAAGGCAATCAACAACAACAACAACAACAACAACACACACACATATAATTACTCACACTATGTGTATATACACTTTTCTTTCTAAGGTACACTTAAAGTTCAGGGAGGACTCTAGTGTATTGTCCAGAAGAAAGACTACTGATGGGGATTTCAGGCCTTGTCTAGTGAAACAAAGATGTTGGAGATAGTTTGGCTGAGTGGTCATATGCATCAGATGAAAGCACTCAGATCATGACATAAAAGTAGTGAGGTATCACCTCTTCATGGAGGGAAGGCCCTAACAAAATATTCCACAGTCACTGTTGCCTAGTAAGTTCCAATGCATAGACAGACAGCATCCACCAGGACTTCTGGAGAAGCATGGTCTTTGGATTAGCATTGTAATTTTCTACAGATGAGGCCACTGGATCTCGTAATATGTTGTGTACACTTGAGTCGGAGCCAACCCATAGCTGACCTGCCAAGGGTTTTCAGAGACAATAAATCACACGTGAGGAGATTGTCCATCCCTCTTCCACAGACCAGCTGGTGGGTTCAACTGGCATACCTTTGGAAATACAGCACAGCTTCTAACCCCTAGGTAACCAGAATTCCCAAAAAGTCAGCAATAGCAACTATGAAAGAATATTGGCATAATGGAATAGTGTTTGGGAGATGAGTGAAAGTCAACATACATAAAAATTTAACATGAACGTTCCTCTGGAAATAATAAAAAATGACAGGTTGTTCGGGCTCTCGTGGAAGTTTTCAGGAAGAAGCACATAGGATTAAGAAAATGCCTTGGCTAGTAATTATTTTACAAACTGACCAGAACACATAAAATTCTGGCTGACCTCGTGTTGTGTCTCTCAGGAGCTGTTGCTATATATAATTCTAAATAAGCAGAGAATGGGGCTGGAGGAGGAGGTTGTTGGCTGGGGTAAGGCTGTTTAAGTAAGCGTTGATGTGATGTGGGAAATAAGAATTTGTACTGAAGAAGAACGGATGCTTTTGAATTGTGCTGGTTTTGCCAACAATATTGAATAGGCCACGGACTGCCAACATAACAAACAAATTTAACTCAGAATAACTGCAGCCAGCTCCTTAAAATCAAATAACGTTAGACTCCATCTCATTTGCTCTGAGCATGTTGTCAGGAGAGCCCAGTCCTTGGAAAAGGACATTATGTTTGGAAATGCTGGAGCATCAGTAAAAGAAAGACATTCAAAGAGATGGGTTGATGCAGTGGCTACAACGATGAGCTTAAGCACAGTGGAGATTGAGAGGAGGACGCAAGATCAGGCAAAATGTGCTGTACATGGGGCTACTATGATTTGCAGTCATCCAGTAGCACCTAACAACAACAGTGCAGCAGGAAACACTCATTCTTTTCACTTTACACAACTTTCTTGAGAATGAATTTGTTGGTCGTACAAATCACCCATGTAAAGGATGCAATTTATTGGTTTTTATCACAATCAACATTACAGTGCTTTTATCACCCTAACAAGTGTAGCCCAGGAAAGGAATTGTGCTACTAACCCAATGCTTATGCCCTAAAGGTGGTTCCAGGGCTCTGAGGGAGAAAGCTGGAAAATCTTCTTCTTCTGATTTGGGGCCTGTGAAATCCAGTGGAGGTCAGCTATGAGTTCATTGTGACGGTGTTTTTGAGAGAAAAGCATTTAGCACTAATTATCCACTCCTTCAACATTAGGCGGTCACTCACACCTCTGAATCACATCTCTGTGCTGTTGTTATGTGTTGCTGAGTTGGCACTGGCCCCTAGCTGACCCTCTAGCAGGTCTTCAGAGGCCGTACACAGGAGGAGACTGATCATCTTCCTCCCTTTAAGCAGCTGTCACTTTCAAATAGAGTGTCTGCAGTGCAACTTCTTACTACCAGACCACCCAGGCTCCCTGCCTGTCTCTATAAATGTGTCTATTCTAGATTTCTTGTTTAAATGAAATCATGCAACATATCTAATTTTGTGCTTTGCTTCTTCATGTATCATAATGTTTTCAAGGTTTATTGAAGTTACAGCATACAACCATGTTACTAGACTTAAGCTGTCTCCCTTGCCTACTGTGAGGAAAGCCAATAAGGACACTGATGTGAAAAATATCAGAAGCACCTTTATTATGATCGATCACGAGCTGAGACAGAGCAGGGACTTCCCTCCTTCACACTCTCTGAGGTCAGGTGCTTTCCAGAATTCTGTGACACTCCACTATGGGACATCACTCTTGGAAAGAAGGAGGGACAGTGTAAAATAAGACCCTGAATGAGATGGAATGACTCAATGCTGGAGTAATGGGGGTAGGTGTGTCAGAGACAATGAGATTGGCTCAGAATAGAGCAGTATTCAGAGATGTAGTACTTATATAAGGTCGCTATGAGTTGAAAGTGACTTGACGGCACATAACAACAACAGACAACAATTTTACTGAGAAGGAGCTCTGATGGCATACATAGTGCATTACATGTTAGGCTAGGAATCAAAAGTTTAGTGGTTTGAATACACCAGCACTCCATGGAAGAAAGAAGAGATCATCTCATGTAAATACTTTAACCCTGGAAACCTGTAGGGTTTTATGACTGGGAATCCAATCAAAAGCAGAGGGCTTAGTATGGTTTGGGTTTTGCTTATCTTACTGGGAAAAAGATTGTGAATTTTTTCAAAGAATTATATTAATTCTTCTATAGAACACTATGTATAAAGATCTCCCTTGGAAGCTTCATCACTAGACATATTAATATCTGAAATGTCCCCTAATGGTTTATAATAATTTCTACTTTTAAGAGCATTTAACTTCTTTTTTATTATCAAATAAAAAAGGAAGGGAGTCTTCCTCTCTTTCACTGACTCTGAAATAACTGTTGAAATGTTTCCACATTTTGGCTATAACATTTCACATTTTTTAATCAAATAATTGTTCAATATAGCATGGCGTATCTACATTTTATATATTCTTTCACTAATTGATAAACACTTGAAATATTTCCTTTTTTTTTTTTCTATTAAGGATACTACCACATTGAATATTTGTATGCAAGAGAAGTGAGCATAAGATTTCTTTCTTTTTGGGTATATACCTGCAACTACTGGGTTATATAACTCTACAGTTACCTTTTAGCCTTTTGATAAATTGCCAGTACTATTTACCGAATTAGTTTCATCATTTTACAATCTTATCAGCAGTTTTAGTTGTGGTGTAGTCATAGACAATTGCATTGCTAACCCAAAGGTCAGATCTCTCTAGCAGCTCAAATGCACTAGTGGCCCTTTGGCAAAAGATAGGCAATATCGTCCCATGTGAATTGCAGCCTTGCAAATTCAGTGATGATTTAGCCATGAGTCAGTTTCAATTAAAAGACAGCAAAGAGATATTTTTTTGATCATTCATGTATGATGATCCTAATTTCTCAACCTATATATTGGTTTTTGTTAGTTTATCAGTTGCTATGTTTATATGTCTGCAGTGATAGCCACTTCTGAAATAGCTTGCCTCCAGAAGTTCTATGAAATTGGAGAAATAATGAAAGGTCTTTCCTTCATAGGGTCGCCATGAGTCATCTATGACTTGGTGGCACTTAACAGCATATTTATATGTATGTATGTATGTATGTATGTATGTATGTATGTATGTATGTATGTATTTGTTGTTGTTGTTATGTGCCGTCGAGTCATTTGCAACTCATAACGACCCTATGTACAACATCCCTGAACCCCACTTTATCCTGTGCCAATCGCATTGCCTCTGACACACCCATCCCGATTACCCCAGTCACTGAATCAATCCACCGTATAGAGGGTCTTCCCCGCCTGCGCTGTCCCTCTACTCTACCCAGCATGATGTCCCTCTCCAAAGACCTGTCTCTCCTTGCAACATGTCCAAAGTATGTCAGATGAAGCCCCAGAATCTTTGCCTCCAAGGAGTAGCCTGGTTTAAACCTCTCTAGGATGAATCTGTTTGTTTTCTTGGCAGTCCATGGTAATTCAATACTCTTCTCCAGCACCACAGCTCAAAGGTGTCAATTCTCCTTCTGTCCTCTCTAGTCATTGTCCAGCTCTCTGATGCAAAACAAGTGATTGCAAAGACCATGGCCTGTATCAGGCGCACCTTCGTCTCCAAAGAGACACCATTGTTCTTGAGTACTTTACAGAGGTCCCTAACAGCAGACTTTCCCATGTATGTATGTACATGTGTGTATATGTGTGTGTGTGTGTGTGTGTGTGTGTGTGTAATGATAATCCCAGAACACACTTGATTGTGCTTATGCAAAACTTATACTTGGACCAGGAGGCAGTCGTCAGAACAGAGCAAGGAAACACTTCATGTTTCAAAATTGGCAAGGGAGTGAGTGCATCAAGGATGTGTCCTATCTCCATATCTTTGCAATCTATATGCAGAACAGATTATCCAGGAGGCTGGGCTCTATGAGGAAAAGTGTAGCACAGGGTTGGAGATAGACTCATCAATAATCTACATTATGTAGATGATACAATCCTTCTTGCTGAAACTGAGGAGGACCTGAAGCACTTGCTGCAGAAGTTCAAGGACTGTAGCCTTCAGTATGGATTGAAGCTCAACATCAAGAAAACAAAAATTCTCACCACTAGGCCAATTGGCAGCATCATGATAGATGATGAAGTTAACAGTTTGTCTCTACAATCAACACCCTTGCTACCAGCAGACAGGAAATTAAAAGATGAATTTGCATTGTGAAAGTCTGCTGTTAGAAACCTCCCCAAAGAACTTAAGAGCAACAATGTCAGTCTGGAAGCTAAGATGTACTTGATACAGGACATGGTCTTTGCAATTACTTGCTAAGCTTCAGAGAGATGGAAAATGATTAGGGATGATAGAAGGAGAGTTGATGCCTTTGAGCTGTGGTGTTGGAGAAGAGTATTGAATGTACCATGTACTGCTAGAAAGACAAACCAGTTTGACCTGTTGGAAACCAGGCTGCTCCTTGGAAACAAGGATTCTGACATATTTTGGACATGTTGAGAGGAGGGGTCAGTCCTTGGAGAAGGACGTCATGCTTGGGAGGGTGGAGGGACAGCACAGGAGAGGGAGACCCTTGATGAGATTGATTTATTCAGGCACTGGGGTAATGGGGATAGGCAAATTGGAGTCAATAAGATTGGCAAGGGATAGAGCAGGATTTAGGGCTGTTATACATAGGGTCACTATGAGTCACAGGCAAGTCAATGACACATAACAACAACAGTAAGAAGCAATACTGCAATCCCAAAGGCACATGGTTCGAATCCACTAGCTATTTGTGGGAGAAGGATAGTCAGTCTCCTCCCATATGATTAACTGCCTCTTGAAACCTGCTGGAGAGTCAGCTATGAGTCAATTCTGACTCGATGGTACACAAAAAACAAATATATATATATAAATTTACTTTTATATTCTAGTGAAATATATGTATTCTTTTATATACGAGTACCTGGGTGGTGCAAACAGTTTTGCATTGCACTATGAACCATAAGTTTGCAGTTTGAACCTACCCAGAGGACCCGTAAAGACTGATGACTTCCTTTCTAGATGTTCCAGCCACGAAGAGTTTGTGAATCACATTCTTCCTCTGTCACGTGCATATTTGTCATTATTCAGAACAGACTCTATGACAACTGGTGATGTGTTCAAAACCAAAAATGCAAACAAATCAAACCACATGCCTTTCAGTTGACAGCACAGCTTCTTACCATTAGGCCATTAGAGTTCCCTGTGACTCACAACCCATCCAATCCTGTGCTAGCCTCAGAATTTCTCCTTTGCTTAAACCCTTGCCAGTCACTGTGTCAAACTATCTAGCTGAAAGTCTTCTTTTTCACTGATTCTTTCTACTTTTCCCGGCAAAATGTTCTTTTTCCAAGGACCAGCACCTCCTGATAACATGCCCAATGTACGTGAGCCACTAACTGCTGAAATCTGTTCCAGCATCATAACAATATGGTAGACTGTGGTGATGGCTGCAGAAGAGGTGCACTGGCTGGGAAACAAATGGGTGTCTCTCTCATGAACAGCTAGTTTTCTAGCACTCGATTGCTAATGGCTCCTCAAATACTTGTCCTTACCTACTGTTATATAAGTTAAGACCTCAAGACTTCTTCCAGTATTTCCTTTCTGGTATCATTGCTCTTCTGCCCTCTTATCCTGTACCAGAGTGGTCCACTTAGAAAGCAGTTCTAACATAGAAACGGAAACCTCCTCAAATCCTGCTCAGAATACAGCCTAGAAGGATGTAGGCTAAAGTTCTCTTTTAACATGAAAGAGCTAAATCTTCTTTAAAAACCCTCAGGGGTCTGGGTCACCTATCTCTGACTTTTTCTCTAGCTTTCTTGACCTACTCACTCTCATCAGTTGCTGTCTGGAAAGTACAGATTCTTCTCATTGTCTGAGCTGTCTCTACTACTTCTTCTACTAGCTCAACTCTACTGTTGCTCAAGCCTCACCTTAAACATCAGTTTCCCCTCAGAATTTTCCTTACCCTCCTCTTCACTGCTACTAAGGTTCTTAGGCTTCTGATTTCCCCAAGAGTGTTGAAGATTCTTCAGATCAAGCACTCCAATGATTCATCTTCTGTTTTTCATCCCCTTGCACAGCACTTGTCACATAAAAGCAATTCAGCAAATGTTTGATACATTTTATGAAGCTGAGGAGATGATTTCACCTCCCCTTAGCACTGTTTTCTTGTGATTTTGGGAGTGGGCAATGAAATCATGGGCGATTCAAGGACACTTAAAAATGGAAGAGGCTCCACACAGAAGGCCTCTCAAATGTGGTAAAAATTAATATCAAAATCAATATGCCATTGGTTTAGAGATATGAGCAAATTATTTCAAATGAATTGAATTTTCCCCTCAACAATAAGTAGCAGAACAAAATGAAATGTTAGATAACGTTTGAAGTAATAGCTCTGTTCGGACTTCTGAAAGTTGTTTTTCTTTCTCTATGTCCTTCCGTGCTGTGTGTGAAATATTTCTTTTCTCTCAAACTCAATGGAAACAGAAATCATCTTAGTCTCCAGCATTAATTATTCTTCCCTGAAATGAGTTTGCTTTTCCTTTTTGCTCCATAAAATATTTTCTTTAAATGGTGTTTTTACATGAAAAAGCCCTCCCTAATATTTAAATGTTTGTGGTAGATGAGTTTAATAGTATAGAAAAATAAAATTATAATAGTGAATGGGAAAGTGTACCTCTGTTTGAGCCACAAACCAAAGGAACATTCCACACATAACCTGCAGTGTGTCTGAAACATTTTCTTTGACCATACGGACACGTGTATTCACTCTAAATAAACAGGTACTGATTTTTCCCTCTGGTGTTTCTTATAATTACAAGACAGTATACTTTAAGTATTCTGCCGGTAATTTTATTAAATAATTTTACAATATGTCTTAATACTATATACGGTGTATACAATCACACACACACACACACACACACACACACACACACACACACACACTGAGTAACCAACTGTTGAGTCAATTGTAACTCATAGCAATCCCGTGTGCACAAAATACAACTGATCCTAAGATTTTTCAAGGTTGTGATATGTTGAAAGAAAATCTTTCAAAATAGTTTCTTCCATGTGGTTTAAACCACTGAAATTTTGGTTAATAGCTCTGTAATTAGTCGATCAAATTAACCATAAAGGTTAATTTGTGCTTTCCAGAGACTCTTCCAGTGAAAACTGGATCTTGCATGAGACAGAAACCTGCCAGAGAAGGAACACACCAATAGATAAGTAGAGAGCAGCAGAAAAGTGGAAAGACTGTACCCTGGCTAAGGTGCAAACTTTTGGACCAGAAAAACAGTCTTGTTTAATTCCAGCTTGCTTAAGTTTTACTGTATGTATTCATTTATGCGTGTGTATAAATATACTTTCTTCTTTCTCCTCTTGTTTGATTCTTTTATTTATAGTACTTTTCATTTTGTTTTGTTCATGTGCCTTTGCTTAAGCTATTTTAGTTGCATTTCTGTTTCTGGAAGTTGAAAATTCCTTTGTACTCTTTTTTTTTTTGCAATTACTGAACCTATCTAGCTTAGGGAGCACTGGGGTGTAGTCTACATTGCAGTCACACTGCAAACCCAGAGGACATGCTTCTCAGGTAGTTAAAATCTACCAGCAGCTCCAAGGGAGAAAATAGGCTATCTCTTACTGTTCAATTTACTGCATCGGAAGTCCAATGGAGGGTCAGCTAGGAATCAGAACTGACTTAATGGCAATGAGTTTTCAAATTCTTTTTTTACATTTTATAGCTTTTATAAGAATGCAAAATTTTTATATAAGAAATTCCTCAAATGAGCATTTTATGTTTTGATATATTCATGTTACCAGGTTGCTTCCAAAAGATCTGTGATATCTGAGACGCTTTTCTAACGCATTTCCAACAATACTAAAATTACTAGTATTTTTTTATGTATTCAGTCTAATAAGGAAAAGAAAACACTGTCTTCTTATATTGATTTTAATCCGCCTGTACTAGTGAATTGAGTATTTTCCAACCAGGAGGGCTCACCTTCTGGCACAATATCCAGGAATGTCCCAATGTTATTAATATTCATGATAAGAAAAGTAGAGGGATGTCTGATGATCACAAAATGGGTCTTGGTGGCACAAGATTATGAGCATCTTTCTGAAAGGACCAGAAGGACTAAGAATAGCACAGCCTTTCAACATTCCCAGAGTAGAAAACAAAGTGCCTGTAGCCCAGTCCCATGGTCCCTCTATAGCCACAGGCAGCAGCAAGAGGTTTGTTTATTTATTGCTGACTCACAGACTCTTAACGTATGTACAAACAATGGCGTTTATTAGAGAAGAAAGCAGGAGAGTAGGGGAGGCAAAGAATACCAGTGCAAATCCAAGTTTTAGCCCAACAGTCCCAAGGCACAATTCCCCAATTAGTCCAAGCTCTGGTTTCAACAGTCAAATCCTAATCATCCAATGAAGTTTGCCTCAGAGTAGTTATAAGTCAGCTTTTCCTTCAAGCACCAACAAGAACAGCAAAAACCTTTAACTGAGGCCAGCACAAAACCAAGAAGCCTCAGGTCACACCTTGCAACAGTTCCTCCATAGCAATGCAACAGTCTCTCCAATACCATCACCAAGGTCTTGTCAACTGGGTCTGCTTCAGTCTCCCATAAGTTTTGCTGCCACAAGTCTTGCTTGCCTCAAGTCTCAGGGTTCTCTGCTGACTTAATATTTTTTGTGAAACAAATAATTAGTCCACTTAAATTTAGTAAGAATAGAAATAAGTATAGCCGTAATAGAAAAGAAACCTTAAAGAGTAGTCTTGGTTAAGCATATTAAAATCTAATTCTTTGCAAGAATGACTAAAATCTACACAATAAATATTGACAAGTGCAACTAAAAATATACAATAATAGCTCTGGTGCCCTAAGGGTAAGGAGTTGTGTTATGAACCCAAAGGCTCATGATTTGAATCCACCAACTTCTCTGTGGGAGAAAGATGGAAATGCTCCTCTGAAATGTACTGCCTCTCATAGCCCACTGGAGAATCAACTATGAGTTGGGCCCAACTGGATGGCACATGACATCAATAAGGTAAAAATAAAATTATTAATGTTTTTGCATACTCAAAAATATATTAAAATTATACTTTAAAAAAATCCTTCACGAGGCTTGGGGATGGGAGTCTCCTTCTAATCTGGAAGTCAGCCTGCTAAGCGGGTGAGATGGCTGGCACCTCCATGGTCATTCCTCTTGGTGGCAGTCAGGCAAGGGAAGTTTCTGGGGTCTTTTGTGTTGTGTTTTACTGTTCTTTTTGGTTTTCAAAGCTTCGTCGGTGGCCCTGACCCTTAGAGTAAGGGTAAATAAGGGTGGGGTCAAGCCTGTGGAACCTGCTGCAGGCCCTAGCTTAAAATCCTATGGGGCCCGAGGGCCTGTGGCCCAAGGGCCTGCCTTTACTTGTTTTTGGTGAAGCATTCTTCTAGGTTGTATAACCCTGGTCTGTCCACTTGCTGTCCAGAGGTAACTAGTGGTTGCTGTGAAGCCGAACACTGTGACACTGATAAGTCAAATGCAAGAATGGTTATCCATGGTGGATGGTGTTTGGTGAAGCTCCCTGATTAAAACAAGCTTGGAAGCAGGAGTGGCATCCACTTCCATAATAGCTCCCCTCTGAAAACTCTGTGCTGGAGAGAGGATGAAGTTATACAGGAGGTTTCCAGGACTTTCATTCATAGGGTCATTATTAGTCACCTGCGACTCGATGGCACTTAACAACAACAACATAAAATTTTTTTAAAAAAGTTAAAAAAAACCCATCAAATAAACCCCCATATTAACAAGAACAATTAAACTATTAAATATATTTCTCAAAAATGTCCAAACAAATCTTCCTATGTGATTTGATGTGGTAGTTGTTGTGTGTCTTTGAGATGAAACTGACTGGTAGCTGACCCTCCGGTGTGTTTTCAGAGGCAGTACTCATATCGGAGGTTGCCTATCCTTTTCCCACATAGCAACTGGTGGATTCAAACTGTGAGCCTTTGGGACTTCAGGTCATTTGCTTAATACCAGACTATCAGAGCTCCCAGTGCTGGCTCTGAAAACCCACTGGAGGGTTAGCTATGAGTCAGTTTTGACGCAAAGGTAAATAACGGGAGTATCAATCAACTCAGTGGCAAATAAAGATTTTAATAGAAGCATCAATGTGTCTCACAAACTAGGCAAAAGAAGAGAGTCACATCACTAGACAGGTTGCTATTAATGATCATTTTCATACCTTTTTATTCTGGCACCGAAGCCACGGTCATGTTTTTAAAAATCCTCACTCTATAAAACCTAATTGCAGCTTAATTCTAGAAGCAAACTTTGGGGTCAGCTTCTCAGACAGCTAGGATAAATAAGTATAGTGGGCACAAACAGGTACTTTCTATACCCACGCACACACACAAAACCACTAATAACAATTACTTGGTATTTTTGCCTTTATTAACATTACTAATCTTATGGTTAACTAGGGTTCTTTTAGAAAATTTCATTTATTTTGGAGCCTCTACCTTTCAGCCATATAGCTTACAGAGCCCAGAGATCATATAACCCTGTTTATTGAAGGCATTTATATTTAGAATGGTTTATCTTCCTGCTGGACTGGCACATTATAATTAAGATATCATTCTTTTTAAACTCTAATAATAGTTTTGCAGCCTTAAAACTATTTGTCTCCTATTGGTATTGTTGTTGTTGCTGTGTACTTTAGAGTTAGAACTGACCCAAAACTGACCTTTCAGTGGGTTTTCAGAGGCAGTAATTCACACAGGACGAGACTGCCCATCCTTCTCCTGCAGAACAGCTGGTGGCCTCAAACTGTGTGTCTTCGAGATCACAGCACAGCTTCTTGCCACTAGGCCACCAGAGCTTCCAATACTATAGAGCAGCTAGTGGCCTCAAATTTCATGTCTTTGAGATCACAGCACAGCTTCTTGCCACTAGGCTACCAGAGCTTCCAATATTGGTATAGCTATGTAAATGTTTGAATTTTGCTGTTAATATTTATTCATATCTGATCCTCCAGTGAACATTTAAAGGCTATAAATTGCATGGAGGGAGTTTGCTCATTTTTCTCCTGTGCATTCAAACTGCCTGCCTTTGTGTTGGCTGAGCAATTCCTTATACACTTAGCCCCTAAAGTTTCCTTGTAACACTTTAATTAATTCTGTCTATCCTTTTGTTATTATAATTTTCATGCATTATTAGTATTATTATTATAGATTGATAACTATCTTCAACTTGAAAGGTCTGTGTATTTTTGTCTCTTCGTTTATTGTGACTATCTGATTTTTTTCCTCTCTTTCTGGTGTCCTAGTTATATAAACTGATATACTGGATGTGTCGTGTAAGACCATTTTTCATTTGCTATAATTTTGCCTTCTGTCATTTACTCTTTTTTGCTTTCACTCTTATGTCATTTACATTTGTTTCTACTGATTATCTGATACTATTACTCTTCTCAACTGTGTCCAGTTTGGTGTAATATGAACCAATTTTGTTCTCATTTTAAGACATAATACTTCTATTTCTAGAACTACCATCAAATTATCTTTAATGTCATCCCACAACTCATCTGGTTTGCAAACATTGGTGATCAGTGCTTCAAACCTATTCTTAATACAGTTTTGAAATTATATTCAGATAGACTCAAGATCATATTTTGGTTCTAGAGAACTTGTTTTCATTTTCTTCAGCTTTGATTTGCACGTGAATAATTGATGGTCTGTTCTAGAGTCAGCACCTGTCCTGGTTCTGACTGATGATAATGAGATTCTCCAACAATTTCTTCCCCAGATATAGTCAGTCTGATTCTATATAGTCCATCTGGTGAGGTCCATGTATAAAGTCACCAATTGTGGGTTTTTGTTGGTTTGTTTTTGTTTTGTTTTGTTTTAAAGGTATTTGTGAAGAATGTCATTGAACATGCAAAATCTGGTCAGTCTAATTCCGGCCTCATTATGTTACCATACTTTCCAACAATTCTTCCTCCTTTGTTGTTTTCAACTTTTGCATTCAAATTACCTATTATAATTAACACAGCTTGATTACATAGTTGGTCAATTTGAGACTGATAAATTTGATAAATATCTTCAATTTTTTTCTTCTTTGGTTTTAGCTGTTGGTGTGCATATTTGAATAATGGATATATTTACAGGTCTCCCTTCTATATGCAGTAATAATATTCTAACACTCACAACTTTTTACTTAAGTATAGAACTTGAAATTGTCATTCTAACTATGAATTCGACACCTTTCTCCTTCTGTTATTCATTCCTGGCATAGTGTACCATATGATTGATTCAAAGTAGCCAAAGCCAATCCATTTCAGCTCATTAACACCTAGAATGTTGATGCTCATGCATTTAATTTCCTTTTTCACAGCTTCTATTTTCCAACATTCATACTCTGTACATTCCATGTTCCAACTATTAATGTCTGTTTGCACTAGAAAATAACATTAGAGTGTTGAGAAGCCAAACCAAAGAAAGAGATACTGAAAGCAAAGAGCTAAACAGAAGATTCCAAAGGGCAGCTTCAGGAGACCAAGCCAACTTCTACAACAAAATACATAGACCAAAAAATGGATGATAAAAAGGGAAGAACTCTCTCAGCATTTCACAAGCTGAGGAATAGAAAAACAAATGCAAGCCTTGAGCTGCAATTCTTAGGAGTGCTTGCGGCAAAATTTTGAATGATCCAGGAAACATCAAAAGAAGACAGAAGAAATATACAGAATCACTGCCCCAACAAGAATTAGCCAACACTGAAATGTTTTAGGACATACCATGTGTTCAAGAGCCAATGATAATGAAGTTGCAGTGAAGGTGTTAGCAAAAAATAAGGATCCAGGAGTCAGTGGGATACCAATTAACATATTTCAAATGACAGATGCAGTCTATGCCAGGAAATTTGGAGGACAGCTACCCAGCCGACTGACTCGAAGAGCTAAATATTTGTTCTCATTCTCAAGAAAGGTGATCCAACAAAATGCAGACATTATCGAACAATATCATTCATATCACATACAAGCAAAATCCTGCTGAAGATCATTCAAAACCAGCTAGGACTGTAAATAGATTGGAAACTGCCAAAAGTTCAATTGAAATTTAGAAGAGGTCATGGCACCAGGGATATCATTGCTGATGCTGGATAATTCCTGGCTGAAAGCAGAGAATACCAGAAGAATGTTTGTGTTTTAAAGGCACTTGACTGTTTGGATCATAATAAATTGTGGCTACGTCTGAGGAGAATGGGAATCTCAGAACATGTTTAATCGTGCTCGTGCAAAACTTATACCTAGACCAAAAGGCTATTGCACAAACAGAGAAAGAGAACACAATATGTTTTTAAAATTAGGAAACGTTTCTGTCAGGGTTGTATCCTTTCTTCACACCCATTTAATCTGTAGGCTGAGCAAATTATTCAAGAAGCTGGATTCTGTGAGGAAGAATGTGGCATCAGGACTGAAAGGAGACTCATCAATAACCGTCATTATGTTAATAATACAACCGTGGTGCTGGAGAAGAGTACTGAATGTACCATGGACTGCCAGGAAAACAAACAGATTCATCTTGGAGAGGATTAAACCAAGCTACTCCTTGGAGGCAAGGATTCTGGGGCTTCGTCTGACATACTTTGGACATGTTGCCTGGAGGGACGGGTCCTTGGAGAGGGACATCATGCTTGGGAGGGTGGAGGGACGGCGCAGGAGGGGAAGACCCTCTATGAGATGGATTGATTCGGTGACTGGGGTAATCGGGATGGGTGTGTCAGAGGCAGTGCGGTTGGCGCAGGATAGAGCAGAGTTTAGGGCTGTTGTGCATAGGATCGCTATGAGTCGCAAACGACTCGACTAGACGGCACATAACAACAACAACAAGAACAGCTTGCTGAAGGTGAGGAAGACTTGAAGAACTTGCTGCAGAAAGTTAAAACACTGCAAACTCCAATCTGGAATGTATCTCAATGTCAGGAAAACAAAAATGATTGCCAATGGACCAATAGATGGCATAATGATAGGTGGAGAAAAGACTGAGACTGTCAACGACTTCATCTTACTTATATCTACAATCAGTAAACTTGGTACCAAGAAATTAAGGAATTCTGGTCAAGAAATCAGGATACATATTAAACTGAGAAAGTCTGTAGTCTGGTACTTCTCCAAATTATTGAGGAGCAAAGCAGACAAATATCCTCTATAAAATTCAAATAGAAACATAAACAAATGTGTGTGTTTTTAATTTCTTTTTAAATCTAGTATATTCTATGCCACCAATAAAGCTTAAATAATAATAAAAACAATTTGTCTTCAGCTTCTGGGATTTCTCAAAAAGAATTCTTGAGAAATCAAGGACTTTAATCATCTGGTCCCTGTAGATTTTATACCAGCTCAAGGAATATATATATAATTTTCTGATACATATTTCAAAGTTCTCTCCTCACGCTTATATTTCCCTTTAGAAAAGAAAAAAAAAATCTAATGAAGGAGAAATGGAAGAGAAATGCTACCTAACACATAAAAAGTCAAACTTTCTAAGTTATATTTCCATTTCTACATAATGTGCTCTCATTATGAAATCATCAGTGCATTTTTTAGGCATAAACAAGGCCCTGAAAAGAAAATGAATAGCAATGTAAATGACTTTCTGGAAAGTGACATCTATTCCAATTTCAGAAAAATATTAAGCCTCTGAAATATTAATTGATCATAATGAGGAGGGCAAACCTTAGATAAACAGGGAGCCAGGGAATATTTCCCATAGGACTGCAGCTTGTTGTGAAGACACCTAAGAAGACGGACTTTGAATTTAAATTTAAAAGCAAATAAAAATAGATCAGAACTTCAACTGGGAATGCTCTGCTTCTTTCTGTTCTTCATAATTTCCACACAGAATAAGAAGGAATTGATTGTACTAGAAAATAAATCCCTATAACTCCTGGACACTGAAAAGTCTCAGGTCATCTTCGGTTCCTTTCTTCCTTAACTTATAATTGTGCTCTGTTGTTTTGGCAATCTGTTAACTCTTAGAATACCCATTAATAGAGTAACTTTCTTACAAATGGTACAAGAGCCACAAGCTTCCCAGACACTTTAAATCCTGACATTCTAGACTTTTCCTATGATTTTCATTTTCAGTGAATCCTTTGCCGAGAGAATTTTGTTACTGTTTTTTGTGACTGTTTATAAAGGCTAAAACTATAGCTAATTCAACACAGCTCCCTCAAACATCCAACTGTTATTATCAGGGGCTCCAAAGGGGTACCTGTCTGGACTGGGCTCAATAGGGAAGTGAGTTAGGATGGAAGAAGACTTTAAGTCCCAAGTGCAGGAGCAATGCCAAAAACAACAAACTCAGTAGTTCTGTGACATGTCAGAGGGTACAGAAAGAGATACCAATGCCCTTCCTTGTTTTTATATTGTTTTCAGAAGCTACCACTACTATGTTTCTGAATAGCATTAAATTTAGAAAATGAAAGCACATCTTTACCTTTTCCTTTTCTTTATCCTTCAAGTACCTATTTCCTGATAATGGGCTTTGTCACCTACCAGGAGTGGCATCCACTTCTGATATACCTTGCCTCCAGAAACTCTATGAACTTGGAGAAATGATGAAAGTTACACAAGTGCTCAGGTCTTTCATTCATAGGGTTGCTATGAGTCGTCTATGACCCGATAGCACTGAACAACAACATAGAGAGAGCTCTGCTGGCCTAGAGGTAAAAAGTTATGCTACCAAGCCAAAGGTAGGTGATTTTAATCAGTGGTCCTCAGGCCTGGTTTTAATTGTTTTTGGTCAAATATTCTTCTAAGTGGTATAGCACTGGTCTGTCCATTTGCTGTACAGAAATAATTCGTGCTTGTTGTAATGCTAAACACTGTGACACTGACGTGTCAAATGTGACAATAGTTACCCATGGTGGACAGTATTTGGTGGAGCTCCCTAATTAAAACAAGCTTGGAAACAGGAGTGGCATCCACTTTCAAAATTGCTTGCCTCCAAAAACCCTATGAATGTGAAGAAACGATGAAAGTTATATGAGTGCTCAGGTCTTTCATTTATAGGTTTGCTATGAGTCTTCTATGACTCCGTGGCACGTAACAACAACAACTGGAGTCTTTAGTTCACAACCCCCTCTTCTCAGTGTATTGATTACTAGACACATAATTTGTATTCCAAGACACAAAGTCAGGCAGAAACTTTACTACAATCCTTGTTGCTACAACTTAAATAACTATGCCTAGAGAGTGAGCAGCTGCAGTCCTTTCCAAATATTCATGCATGAGGCTCATTAATAATGTTCTTCTCTCAGTAACTGAAGATGAGTCCTTTAATTTGAAGTGGCCTTAACACTAATGAGTCATGTCATTACTCTGGAATCTTTTAAGTTGATTTTTTTCTCATTGACTCTGTGAGGTAGAAATTAAGGACAGCTCTCATTAGTTCTATTTCCTGAAGCATCTGCTCATGGTTGCAAATTGATTCATTCTAAATATTTATTTGTCTGTAAATGTCATGGAGTCAACATTTTAGTTGGACATCTTTCTTTCTTTTCCTCCCAGTACAAAATATCTTTTAAAAGTTCTGTCAGTAACATCATTTGCAATTTAAATGCCTTAAAAATATAATTCTTCCTGCTGTGTTTTTGAACATTTTCCTTCATATTTAATTGCTGTAGACACTTTAGTCCCTAATTAAACTTTATTGTTTATGATGTTGCAGTCATTAATAGACATGATAAGGAAAAATGTTGTTAGTTCTAGCAAATCCTCTGATTGCTAATTTCAGCCTTAATCTTAACACTTAACACAAAGCTATAATGAATTCATGGTGCTGGGAAAAATGTGTGCAAAGTGAGACACAAAATAAGTGCACAATTCATGTTTCTTAGGATTCACTGGGTGTTTTCCAAGACATAGTTGAAATGGACTTAAATAATATTAGACGTGTTGATTTGTGGCAAAGATTAACTTGAAAATAGCACCTCTAACACTTGTAAGACAAATATCCTCTCATTTTTCAAGGTTCCTTTCTCTGCCACGTTCCCAGCTTTTGCACTGATGACAGAGAGGAGCATATACTGAACACACAATATTTTGCTCATCCTTGAAGCCTTAAATCCTTTTATTGTTAGAAAATGGCAACATTTGATAAATCTGATGGGCTTTGGTCATGGGAAGATTTGCTATGAACCGGTGCAGCAAGGTTGAGATGCCCAAGAGGCTGACAGGATTATGGCCCATTTTAGAGATTAAATAGTTTTGGAGAAATTTTCTCCCCTGGCTGTTGTAATTGTGTCTGTTAAATAACTGTTCATTCCGCTTGAGTACCATAGTTTGAATGCTTCCTTCTATATTTTCCTACAGTGGATTGATTGTAAAAAATCTACTCCAATTTCCCTGTACTGATGCAAATTAGCCCATGAACTTGATAACATCTTCCTCCGCATGCACAGACCCATCTTTGCCACGTCCCAGGCTAACATATAATCAGAAGCACTGCCGAGTTGCTGCGCCAAGGATTATCTTTGCAGCTGTTTGCAGGAAAGGAAAACTGAAAAACTCTCCCAGGTTAATTGCGTGGTTATAGGAAATGGACAAAAGCTATCATTAGTAACCTTGAGTTTCATATACTGCCAGGGTAGCGTTCATAAGTAAAGTGCTTATTTATTTGTTGGGACTTCTGAGACACCTAGGAGGTCCTCAATTGCCCCAAAGAAAATAGAGTGACAACGCTATCTCAAGAAGCAGGAAAAACATGCAAAGAGAAAAATACAGGTTCATTATAGACAAATCATCTATTCCCCGACGTTGCCCAGGGTCAAGATTGCACATTAGTCAGCTAACTGCGGGTGAGTGTCTGGCCTTTCCACAGATTTAGAGCATTTCCGCTTCGAGTCTGAGCAGATGAAGATCATTATGTGTTAATTCAGGCCACAATACATTCCTGCTTCAGAGGCAATCCCATCAAGAATGCCTAGGTTTTTCATTTTAAGGAAGCCTCAATATCATACGTTAAAATCGAGTGTGAGAATATGAAAAAGAAACCTGGAGACAGTTAGTGACATTTATTTATCAGCATTCACTGTATCTCTGGCACTGTGTTAAAAATCTGTGAGTGATTATATTTTTTAATCCTATAAAGTTTTGATAAGTCAATTTCTGGTGTTATCTTGTAGAAACTCACAGAGTAACAGAACAAATTCTCCAAGGTTACATAGTCTGTCATTATTTTAAGCAATTTGGACTCAGTTTTTCTGATTATGTATTTAATCTCATGACTACAGTTGTATACTGGCTTCTCTTTACTCTTTTACCTGAGAAAAAAGGATGAGAGGACGCTTCACCACAGTAACAGTGGCAAAGTTTAACAGGACTGCAAGTAACAAGTGTTGGAGAGGATGTGGTGAGATAGAAAGTCTTATACAATCTTGGTGGGATTGTAAAATGGTACAACCACTCTGGAAGGCAGTTTGGTGTCTCCTCAAATACCTGAACATGAATATTGCATGATTCAGCTATTCCACTGTTTAGATATACCGCGAGAAAATGAGAACTGAGGCACAAATGAAGATTCGTACTAGTGTTCATAGCAGCATTATTCACCATCACAAGAACATGGAAACAGCTCAAATGTCCAACCACAATTAAATAGATTGAGAAATTATAGTACAGTCACATGATGAAATACTAAGCAGCATGCAGGAGCAATGATTTGGAAAATTACTACCTGAGTTGGGAGGGACTAAGTGAGCTAACTTAGTCCCATAAGGACAAATACTGCATAAGACAATTTTGTAGAAATAGATAACTAGTAAAACATGTCTGAGGATCTAAGAGGGGGCAAGAGGAGCAGAGGGGTAACAATGTGCAGGGTGGAGGGGTAATTGTAGGGTCACACCATTTGAAGGGAGAGGTGGATTAAGGAAATGTGAAAGGTACTGTGTGAAAAACAGTGTATATGAATTTGTAAGCATACCAGTATAAAATGAAAATGTTATCAAAAAGATAATAAAGGGTTTTTGATAACTAGAAATAGGCATTGTGTGCTTTCTTTCCATGCAGAGACCCTGGCTCAATCCACAGTAAGTGCCTGTCATGTAAAGCCAGCACCTTTCTTTCAGAAGGTCAAGCATTATTATGACGCTGAGTAGCAATAGGCTTAAACACAGCTCAGATTGGAAAGATGGTGACAGAATGGGTAGAGTATTTGCTCATTTGTATAGAGCATCATTAAAAGTCAGAGCCAACTTCATAGCACCTAACAACAATGATGAATACCATTTGAATCACTAAAGTCTGATCTGCAACCAGTATTAGAGATAATTCAGGAGTAGCCATTGCTTTACTCCATTGTGCATGGGATAGCCACAATTTGAAGGCCCAATTGACAGTACCTAACAAGAACAATGACCTCTAGCATGTCAAGAAGTATGAAGATGGCATAGGATAAGACAAGGTTCAGATATATTGTTCATAGGGTCGCTATAAGTCAACTCAATGGCACCTAACAACACAAGAACACGAACAAATAGTTGTGATTCCTTTCTACCAATTTTGAAGCACTTACTGAAGAAAATAAAAAGCTACACCTTATATATGGATTAAATATCTACGTAAAATCCCAAAATCCTCACCATTGAACCAATAAGTGATATTATGGAAGATGGGGAAAAGACTGAAGTTGGCAGTGATTTCCTTTTACTTGGATCCATAATCAACACCCATCAAAGTTGTTGTGTTAGGTACCACCAAGTACCAGTCAAAAATTAAAAGGCCTTTCGAATTTGGGGAATCTATTTTCAAAGACCTCTCTAAAGATAAAAAGAATGAGGATGTCAGTTAAAGAATAAAGAGTGCCTGATCCAAGACATAGTATTTTCAATTGTTTCCTATGCATTTGAAACAAGGCAATGAATAAGGATGACAGAGGAAGAATCAATACCTTTGAATTATAGTATATTGGAGAATAGCATTGATTAGCCTATTGACTGCCGAAAGAACAAATAAATCTGCTTTGTACGAAGTACAAACCAAGTGCTTCTCAGAGACAAGAATGGTGAAACTTCATCGCATATACTTTGAGCTTGTTGTCAGGAGGGGTCAGTTGCTGATAAAAATAGATCAGGCTTTAAAAAGTAAAGGTTTGGAAGACAAGAACACCCTCACTGAGTTGACTTTACAGGGGGCTCGAGCACAGATGATATTGTGAGGATGACGCATGGTTAGGCATGGTTTTTATCTGTTGCTCCTAGGTTCTCCATGAGTCAGAGTTCACATGGTAGCTCCTAACAACGACAGTCTTCTCCATGATGAGGCTATGAGCAGTCAGTCAGTTAAAAGGGAGCTTGTTCTGGCATGTGGCCGATAATGAATACATATGACTATTCTGACAAAGCTTTATGACTTTTTGCTTGCTCCTGATCGTGCATCTAGCTCTCATCTTCTGGCCTCTCGTTCTGAGAACTTCAGCCAGTGACCTTTGGAGTCCTCGGGCTTCACAGCCAGAAGCCTGCTACCCAGCCTGCTGATCTTCAGTTCACCATCCTCTGCCAGCACATGATTGAGAAGTGTGTGGCCTGACCCCAAGACTCGAAGCTTGCTAGTCTTTGAAATCATACATGAGCCATTTATCTGAGATAAAACTGACTAATTAACTCTCTTTCTCTCTCTCTCTTTAACTCACTTTCTAATACTCTTTCTTCCCTCTTGCTTCTCTAAAGAACACAGCCAAAGACATCCTTTAACTTTTGTTCCTGGCTGTGTGTAATTCAACTTGGTTTAATGAGGTTTGTTTAGAGGGATCCCCCCTCGAACTAGAACACAGAGTATTTGGATACCAGAGGGTATGGCAATCAGGATCATATTTAGAAATGCTGCCTTATATAGATGTGGTAGAAACTAACAAACTAATGTATTGTAGAGTAAATTTAAAAACTGAAGTGCGAGATAAGTGTCAAGCATGATTAACTATCAGCCAAGTTATTAGGCATTTGAATATATCCATATTTTCTGAATTTGGGGGAAATGGGTGTGTGTACGTATTCATTGTCTAAGGCACTATTGAATTTTATTCACACACTAAAATAAGAATCTAACTTGGCCTAATTATTTCTACTTTCTCATCATAGTCATAGAAACCTTGAGGATGCTATATTTATGGAAATCTAAGTTTTATACAATTGCCAACTAATATGGTTTCCATCCATCAGGGAATAAATACATCTAAAATGCAAAACGTTAGTTCCTTTTCAACCTGTTCCTCATACTTCTAATACTGAAGGAAATGCTGAGAGTTAAGTAGACTTAGTGATTAGGAGTATGGATTTTAAAACTAGACTCGCTAAGATGAAATCCTGGCTCTACTGCCAATGTTGTTATTTTGAGCATGTTGCTTTATCTCTCTTTGTCTTACTTTGTTTATGTAAAAAATAGGGATGATAATAATAGTACTTATTAATGGTCATGCATATAATATATTCAGAAGAGCAGCTCTTGGTTTGTAGAATTGTTCACGAAATGCTAACTATTATCATTAATATTGTCATTAATACTGGCCCATCCAATTTCTATCCTCAGATAGAGAAACAATAAATAGAATTGCTAATTATTTTGCCAGGTCTCATCAATGAAATATGACTGTTTACAAAGCTCAGTTACTTATCAACTTATGCTCATTTGGATAGGGCTTTCACAATGATTTTGTAAGTTAAATTAGTAGAGAGGCAGCTTTCCTTTTTGCTTTATATACCCGGAAAACTTTTGATCTCTTTCATTTGATAATAAAGAGCTGTAGCAGCTGTGGTGGCTTAGTGACAAGAAGCTACTCTGCAATACCGAAGACACAGAGTTCAAGGCCACCAGCTGCTCCGCAGAAGAAGGGTGAACAATCTCTTCCTGTGCTGCCTCTAAAAACCCATCAAAAGGTCTGCTATGGGTCAGTTCCAACTCTATAGTACACAACAACAGGACACTATTAGGGAGCTCTAGTAGCCTAATGGTAAGAAGCTGTACTGCAATCCTGAAGGCAGGCAGTATGAATCCATTAGCTGCTCTTTTAGAGAAGGATGGACAATCTCCTGTCTTATGATTAAATGCCTCTGAGAACCTGCTGGGGGGTAAGCTATGGGTTGCTTCCAACTAAATGGTACACAACAACAACAACATGAACACTGTCAGGCAATTCAGGAAACCCTGGCTGTTTCCTTTCACCTACGGTTAAATATTCAGGTCTGATCACCCTAGTACTCCCCCCCCCCAATCAGTACTTTTTTTTTCTTTTTTTAAGAATTCATTTTAATGAAAGTTTACAGAGACTTTGGGTTTCCAGTCATTCATTGTTGTACTTTTCTCCCCACCCCCATTCACTCTTCTCCTTGATGAGTAAATGAAAAACTTTCATTGCTATGCAGTCCCTTCCCCCAAGTCCACTGCACTGTGCAGCCTTCAGTCTGGACTCCTGTCATGCCAGTAATACTTAATCATATTCCCTTTAAATAGTTCTCTCCCTCATCTGTTGCAATGCAGTATACATCATTCCTCCCCTTCATCTCTGTCTCCCCTCAACCCCAATGTCATTCCTATTTTACAATAGTGGCCCTATGCAATATTTGTCCTTTTGTGACTGAGATATTTCACTCATCATAATGTCCACTAGGGTCATTCACTTAGCATATACCAGAGCTTCTCTATCCATTCATTTGTTGATGGGCACTTGGGTTGTTTCCAGCATTTTGCAATTGTGAACAAAATCACAATAAACATGGGTGTGCCTATATCTGCTTGGGTGGGAGTTATGGTTTCTTTAGGATAAATTCCCAGAAGTGGAATTGCTGGCTCAAATGGTATTTCTATTTGCAACCTTTTGAGAAAGCGCCATATAGCCTTTCAAAGTGGTTGCGCCATTTTACACTCCCATCAACAGTGAATAAGGGTTCCAGTTTCTCCACAACCTCACCAGCATTTGTTGTTTTCTGTTCTGTTAAATTTTGCTATTCTTACTGGGGTGAGATGTTATCTCATAATTGTTTTGATTTGCATCTCTCTTAGAGCTAATCACCCTCATACTTTTCATTATAACCTAGTGTGTGTGCCAAGGGGGCCACTCCGAAGTCTCCTCTGACATGCTTAGAGAAGGATTTGATTGGAAAATAAAAAACAAGCAGCTTTGTTTCTTGGTTAATGAAATTAAAAAGAAGTCAAACAGGGTGCAGAGTGACATCACTTTTCAAGTGAAAAAAAAATCTCTAAAGAAGAATTAATGAAGCCAAGCACAATCAACACTCTTGGTACCAGCAGCCAGGAAAATAAAAGATACATTGCATTGGGAAAGTCTTCTGTCAGAGACCTCTCCAAAGTATGGAAGAGCAATGACATCAGTCTGGAGACTAAGGTGAACCTTATAAGGCCAAGATCTTTGAAATTACTTGCTATACATCAAAGATCTGGACAATGACTAGGGATAATAGAAGGAGAGTTGATGCCTTTGAGCAGTGGTGTTGGAGAAGAGTATTGAATATACCGTGGACTGCTAAGAGAATAAACAGGTTCATCCTGGAGAGGATTAAACCAGTCTGCTCCTTGGAGGCAAGGATTCTGAAGCCTCGTCTGACATACTTTGGACATGTTGCAAGGAGGGACCAGTTCTTGGAGAGGAACGTCACGCTTGGGAGGGTGGAGGGACAGTGCAGGAGAGGAACACCCTTGACCCTCAATGCAATGGATTGATTCAGTGACTAGGGTAAAGGGAGTAGATGTGTCAGAGACAATAAGATTAGCACAGGATAGAGCAAGGTTTATGGTTGTTTTACACAGGGTCACGATGAATCGCAGGCAACTAGACAGCACATAACAACATCAACAACAAGCAGACGGAGCCAAGCTCAGATGAGAGTGAGCTCTGATGACTTTGAATATTGATCATAATATTTGAAGCCCTGGTTCTCATAGCCTAGACTCTTTCAAAGCCATATAAGCCAGTAAACTCATTCTTTGTTTTTATCTGAAAAATAGTTTTTATCTTTAATAATAAATAATATTTACATATTTTATGATTAAGAGACTTGAGAGTCAAAGACATTACGTAACTTGCTCATGGTAACATTACCAGGAATTTTCAGAGCCAGAACTTTATACTAACTTTGATGACTCCAAATGCTACATTCTGATTGTTGTGTTGTTGTTATGTACCGTCGAGTCGTTTGCCACTCATAGCGACCTTATGCACAACAGCCCTAAACCCTGCTCTATCCTGCACCAACCGCACTGCCTCTGACACACCCATCCAGATTACCCCAGTCACTGAATCAATCCATCTCATAGAGGGTCTTCCCCTTCTGCGCTGTCCCTCCACCCTCCCAAGCATGATGTCCCTCTCCAAGGACCCGTCCCTCCTGGCAACATGTCCAAAGTATGTCAGACGAAGCCCCAAAATCCTTGCCTCCAAGGAGTAGCTTGGTTTAATCCTCTCCAAGATGAATCTGTTTGTTTTCCTGGCAGTCCATGGTACATTCAGTACTCTTCTCCAGCACCATAGCTCAAAAGCATCAACTCTCCTTCTGTCCTCCCTAGTCATTGTCCAACTCTCTGATGCATGACAAGCGATTGCAAATACCATGGCCTGTATCAGGCGCACTTTAGTCACCGTTGCTCCTGAGTACTTTAGAGAGGTCCCTAACAGCAGACTTTCCCATTGCGATACACTTTTTAATTTCCTGACTGCTGGTGACAAGAGTGTTGACTGTGGAGCCGAGCAAACTGAAGCTGTGAACAATCTCAATCTCTGATAGGTTGGACAAATGGAGAGTTTGGAGAGGGAACTGGTTATTAACACTTGTAGCAGGGATGTTATATAGCCTAATCAAATTGTGTGTATCTTCATAGCTAATTTTTTCATTCATTCAACAAATATTTGTTTGGTATGTAAGAAATCATCTAAGCCAAGTGGTTTAGGTGAAAAAAAAATTGAGTGATACACAGCTCATTCCACCCCTCACTATTATTTGTAAGCCCTAAGCCACTATCAGCTCAGTAAAGACAGAGAAGCCACAGATCCAGCCTTCCAGTGTTTTCCAAGTTACTATTTGTTTCCGTTCCTAAGAATGGTGATCCAACAAAATATAGACATTATTGGGCAATATCATTAATATCACATGTAAGCAAAATCCTTCTAAAGATAATTAAAAAATTACTAGAACAGTACACTGACAGAGAACTACCAGAAATTCAAGCTGGAATTAGAAGGAGCTGAGTCTCCAATGACATCATTGCTGTTGTCAGATGGATCCTTGCTGAAAGCAGGGAAGGGCAGAAGAATGGCTGGTTGTTATAACAATGAAAGAATTTTTCTTTCATTTTTCAAAGAGAAGAGCTAATTGGGGAGGGGAGATGTGGGCAAGGAGAAAAATGTAAAAATAAATGTATGGAAATCCTAAGTCTCGGTAAACTTTCATTAAAATTACTAAAAAAAGTTAAAAAAGAATGGCTATTTTTGTTTTATTGGCTATGCAAAGGCATTTGACTGTGTGAACTGTAGCAAATTATGGCCAACATTGAGAGGAATGGGAGTCTCGGAATACTTAATTGTGCTCCTGAGAAATCTATAGCTAGATTAAGAAGCTGTTGTCCAAACAGAACAAGGAAATACTTCATGGTTTCAAATCAGAAAGGGTGTGTGTCAGGGTTGTGTCCTTTTCCCATACCTATTCAGTCTGCAGGCTGAGCAAAACATTCACAAATCTGGAGTCTATGAACACTACTGTGGCATTAGGATCAGAGGAAAACTCTCAACAACCTATGTTAGCCAGATGATAGAACCTTGCTTTCTGAAAGTAACAAGGATATGAAATGCTTGCTGCAGAAGATCAAGAACTACAGTCTTCAATATGGATTACATCTCAACAACAAGAAAATAAAGATCCTATCACAAGACCAATAGTCTATATTATGATAGCTAGAAAAAGGAATAACATTGTCATTAATTTCATCTTGTTTGGATCAACAATCAATACCCTTGGTACCAGCTGTAAGGTAATCAGGAGATATATCGCATTGAGTCCACTATCAGGGATGTCTCCACAATGTTGAAGAACAATGAGGTCAGTTTGAAGACTAAGGTGTGCCTGATTCAGGCCATGGTGTCCTCAGTCACCTGCTACACATTAGAGAGCTGGATAATGAATAACGATGAAAGAAGAATAATTTAAGCCTTTGAGTTGTGGTGCTCGAGAAGAGTACACAAACACAATAGCCCATGGATTGCCAAAAGAACAAATAGATATGTATTGGAAAGAAGCAGCTGAAGTGCTCCTTGGAGGCAAGGATGAAAAACTTTGTTTTTTATATTTTGGACATTTAACTAGGCAAGGCTATTGCTTGGAAAGGGACAGCGTGCTTGGAAAGATGGAGGGTCAGCGAAGGAGAGGAAGACCCCCAACCAGGTGGATTGACATGGTGACCTCTACAATGAGTTCTAGTTTCAGAGATGATGAGGGTGGCCCAGGACGGGACAGGGTTTTTGTTGGCTGTTCATAGGGTTCCTATGAATCATACTTGACTCAGTAGCACCTAACAACGATGGCTGCCTTCCAGCATGTACAATGTTTACAGAATGTGTTAAACATTCAGGCTTCTCTGAAAATTGATTACGGAGCTTGCCACCTTCCTTAAAAAGCAAGCTTTTTGTTTTTATTAGCATGTGTAAATATGGAATAACTTCTGAATGCAAACATAGATGCCATTTTATTTTTCTGACATGTTTGGAAGCAGCCTGGGGCAGGGAGGCAGGGAATCAGTAAACATCTTGGGTAGTACACTGGGAGTTCATTAACTGTGAACACTATTAATGGGCTTGTGCCATATGCTCCATAATAGCATGTTTGCTGACGTGGGATTGGACTGCTCGATCGTATGACAAAGCTGCCACATCACTTTCTCGAAACAGACTTGCTAGCTAGGTGTAAAAATATAGTTAGGTCATTGTGGGGAGTAATTTCCATTTTGTATGCATTTTTCCTCCTCATTGCCTATAAGAAAATGTGATTTGCCTCATTACAATATCACTCCAGGTGTATAAAACAATAATGACCTTTATGTCAAAGACAGAAGCTTCTATCATTGATAAGATAGACTCACATTCAGCAACGTTGGAAATCATTAGCTGGAGGCAAGAACCGTGTTAATTTCTTAACATAGGTCAAAAAGTCAAGGTGATGGGCCAGACAGAAGCTATGCCTGGACTGCAGAGGAAATTGGAAAATAGGGTTTGTCTGAAGAGTTTGAGTTAGAACCCTTCTTGTGAGAGTTGGAAACATCCTAGAGTATGTAAGGAACGTTTTGGGCAGGGATGCTGTGAAAACCATCCCCTCCATAATTCTTTTCAGCTATGTCTACTCTTCACTTAGCAGCATTATCAGTTTCCAAAGTCTGGATTGTTATGCAAAAATTCACATTATGTAAAAATGGAGGCTGGTTACATCATTACTTAACTACTGAATACCTTCCAAATTACATCAATGAATAATGTCCAGATTACATCATTACACAACTTCTGAATTTCGTCATTGCCAAATTGCATCATTATGTAACATTAAATCACTGACAATCACAGCTCAGCCAAGAAGGCACATACCCTTAACCATCATAGCCAGTATTACCCTTACACACACCTCAGCATTTCTTACCAACAGATATATGTTTTCAAAGTGCACAATAATCAGATAGATGTTTTTCTTATTTTAGTTGTAAAATAAAAATAAAAATGTTAGTTGTAAAATATTGTAAAATAAAAATGATAGTTGTAAAATAAAAATGCCAGATTCCATGGATCAATGGAATCCTCACAAGTCTGAAACCCAGAAGTAAACCATCGAGGTTTTGGCAGGACTCTACAGGAGTTGCAGAACCTTGCCTCATCTCGCTTCTAACATTTCTTGGCTTGCATCTGCATCACCTCCATTTTCACAAGAACTTCTCTGTGTGTCTGTATTCCTTTCTGTCTGCCACAGATCTTCCTCAACTTCACTCTTACGAGGACGCTTATCGTTGGATTTAAAATTCATAGAAATAATTCAGAATCTCCTTCCATCTCAAGATTTTTGATCTCGCATAAACAAAGAGCCATTTTCCAGATAAACTAGCACTCACATGGAACTCAGAGCTGTGCACATGAATGTATATCTTTTGGAGGCCATCATTAACCCTCTTCTAGCATAACCAAATTTATGCCATGAGGCATTGTGAAGCCTTGGTGACACAGTCTATAAGGAGTTTCACTGCTAGCCCAACTGTAGTGTCACCCTGTCAGTTCCAATCCACCAGCGTTCTGTGAGAGAAAGATGGGCAATGTCTTCTCACGCCATTTCCAGCCTCAAAACACCAGGTTAGCCATGAGTCAGTTCTAACTTGACAGCAATGAATTTGAGTTTGATTTTTAGATGTTACATAGTTTCCTTTTCCTTGAGTCTAGATTGTTGCTCGAGTGGGAAATTAGAAACTGTTTATAAAGTCTGTACAGTAACCTGGAAAACGTGAACATTTCACTACCTTAGGTGTGATTCCTTGCAGAATTCTAGGATGACTTGACTTCCACCTCTCCTGTAACATGGACAAACAAATCAAGCTCTTGATTTGCTGATTATGACAGATGCATCGCTGGCTACTTAAGTAAACAAACATTGGCAAATGGTATCTAATATTGAATGGTGCTCTGAGCCTTAGAATCCGTCTAAAGCAGCTTTGTCGGTTGATCTTGCCAGCTCTCACAGTCTTCTTCACTCTGCTTCCACTCTGAAGGAACACGCTGTATTTTGTGTCATCTACAAAAGAACAGAAAACTAGTGTGAAAAATGACACACACAGAGATGTCTGAATTTGATGGTATTAAGCAGAAGAAACACATTTGTGTGTTTACATCTTTAGATTTTTCAGTGTTTATTTCTGGCCCCAGATGAATGATATTTTAGAAGTGGTTTATTGTATCTGTTTATTGATGTTTATTTTCTTGAGCTTCTTACACAATCATCCACAAAGGCTCTATGTGTCATTGATAGTCATAAATGAATAACGCCTTTCTAAAAATATGCCAAGTTTTCTCTCACTCCAGGACTCGAGAGACTCAACTTATTAAGATGGCAGACGAGCAAATAAATGAAGTGGGCGCAGAAGTGGCAGGGGTTAATTTCTTATTTGTCACGAGATCGTGCATGATTTCCCTAAAAGATATTTAATTTCCACTGGGCATAATAACTTGCAGCTGCCGGAATGTGCTGTGTACCAGTGGTGAGTTCTTGTCTTCAGAGACTTATGCAAGTCATTATTTAAAAATAGAGATCCGGGAGTGACAGCTGGCTAATTAATCTACCACTAAGGAAAGCTAAGTAAGTGACCCACTTAACAGCTTTCAGGAACCACAGCTACTTTGAAGCAAACTTGTAAAAATGTTCCATACAAGGAATCACACTAATACACTGTGTGCTGTTTTTGTTGTCCATTCAGGGAATGTGCTCCTTCTTCAACTGCTTTTCCTTTTCACACCACCAATTTCTTTCAAATCAATTACCATTCAAAGCAACTCCTAGAATGCTAGAGTGGAAGGTGCTCCATAAGGTTTCCAATTGCTGATGTTACAGTCAGTAGATTGCCAAACCTTTATTTACCGGTTACTTCAGTTAGTTTTCTAATACATCAGCTGTAAGTCCTCTGATGTCTAAACAAACCCTTTTCCTTAACAAACCCCGTGTATGTGTTCTGCTTATTTCCTTTACTCCCTCTTCCACCTTTAGGCATAGTTTCTTTTCTATTATACTGTTCCTTTACCCAGGTCACTGGTCCCATTCCTTTCTCAGCATAAATATCTCTGTCCATTCTACAAAGCTCCACCTACCCGGACCCTCTTATCATGAAGCCTCTGTGTCTAACCCAGGGCTCCTTGAGCATTTCCTTTGGCCTTCAAGGCAGAGGGCTGAATTTACCTTGTTAGGACATGTTTCTATCAGTAGTTCACCTCGATTCCTAATCTTGCTTTTTAAGCAATTTATTAATGTATTTATCTTTTTGTCCCTGTTCTCTGACCTCTGTGCTTAAGCAGACCTTCTATTCTATTTGCATTATTATTGCTACATGTGCATTATCTTAATTTATATAACTTATCCATGTCAAATCGCATTTTTGCTCCTTCTATTCTGCCCTGTACCTTAAATTCATCCATCTCTCTTTAGTCGTGGGCTGCTGTATACTGTACTCTGTGTCCTGACTTCACACTCATACCTTTCCAACTGCTTCCATCTCCCTTCTCTGAAATTCTGTGGAATTAATTTACTGCCCAACAGGACTCTTAGTTAAGAGTATGTTGTGTTGTATGTATGTAATATGTTATGTGTTAGATTACTAACCAAGTTCAGTGGATATAATCTGTCAGCTCTGTGGGAGAAAGTCAACACTCTTGGTACCAGCAGCCAGGAAATCAAGAGACAAATTGCATTGGGAGTTAGCTGTCAGGGACCTCTCCAGAGTGCTGAAGAGGAATAACCTTAGGCTGGAGACTAAGGTGTGCCTGATCTGAGATATAGTCTTTGCAATTGCATACTACGCATTGGAGAGCTGAACAGTGACGAGGTATGAAAGAGAGAGAATTATTGCCTTTGAGCTGTGGTGCTGGAGAAGAGTGTTAATATACCATGGACTGCTAGGAGAACAAACAGGTTTGTCCTGGAGAGGGTGAAGCCGGAATGCTCCTTGGAGTCAAGGATTCTGAAGCTTCGTCTGACATACTTTGGGTGTGTTTCAAGGAGGGACTGGTCCTTGGAGAGGGATATCATGTTTGGGACACTGGAGGGACAGCACAGGAGAGGAAGATCCTCGATGAGATGGATTGATTCAGTGATTGGAGAAGTGAGAGTAGGTGTGTCGGAGACAATGAGGTTTGCAAAGGATAGAGCAAGGTTTAGAGCTCTTGTACACAGGGTCACTATGAGTTGCAAGTGACTCGATGGCACATAACAACAACAATTGCTAGGAAAATAATCACAAGGCAAATGTCATTATGTTGGTTTTTTGTATTGTTTTGTATTTTATGCTCACATTATTTTCTCACTAGTAATAAACAAGTACAATTGGCATGACTTTCATAAAAGAATGTAATCCTTTAAGGTCACATATTTAACCCAAAACCATTACAGTAGAGTTCTCTCTGACTCGTAAGTATCCTAAAGTACAGTAGAACTGCCCTGTATTTTCTAAGCCCCTTGATGGGAACAAATTTTTCTTTCTCCTTGCACAGCAGCTGATCTGAACTATTGATATTTCAGTTAGCAACTGAGTACTTTACCACTGTGCCGTAGGGCTCCTAGCACATAGGTCAAAGTCAAGTCAAATTGGAATCAACTCTTAGTTGACCCTCCAGCAGATTATCAAAGCTGTCAATTGCACAAGAAGAAATGGATCGTTTTCCTACCAAAAGCCTCTGGTGGATTAAAACCCCCATAAAGATGTAGACTTTGGGTTGGCATCACAACTCCCTACAGACTCTGTTACCAGAGCAGCCAGTAAAATATTGCTACAAAAATTCTAAATTGTGTATTTACTATAAGTTAGAAAAGTACTGCTTCTCCTATAGTCATTTAGAAATAGAAGCAGAATAGAACTTATTTTCGTACGTGGATATTTTTTCATTCAGTAGAGAAGCAGTAACTAAATAATGTAATTTGATTTCTCTTATCCTTAGGGAAGTGAATACAAATATTGGGCAAACCATTATTAAAATCCTGAATAGCTTTCAAAGCATGAGCTTATTTGTGGCTATAAGGTTTCTTTTTCTCTGGGTCAAGAGGTAAAATTGTTTGTCTACGGATAAAAAAGAAAACATAAATGGTATTGATAATGGACTTTATAACTTAACTATATTTGCTTCATGAGCAAAAATTGCATTTGATAACTGTTTTATTCTCGTATTCTACTAGGCGAGTCTTAATCAAACACCATTTCAGTTTTTAATGCTTTAACATGCAAAATCCAATTTGTGAATTCATCTGCTACCTAAAAGTAAAAAAAAAAAAAAGAAAAGAAATAAAAATTAGATAAAAAGGCAAAATGAGAACTGAGGTCTCCATATGGATTAGCAATTTTTAGACCTAGAAATAATTAAAACTTCTATTGAAAAGATTGCAGACATAGGTAAAAAATTCAGTTACAAGTAATAGCATAGGAAAATGACCCTGAATTTAGGCCTTGTTCTAAGGCTTATAAATTAGAGTCACCTATGAAACTTTTATATTAAGTTGAAATGTTAAATATTTTTTGACCAAGAAACTTACTTTTTAGTAATGGTTTTCCTGTGTTGTGTGGCTCCGTTCTTCTCAGCTCAAGCTTCCCTATATTCTACATTATATAAACAGAAATCAAATACAAGAATTTTGTATCCAAGAAGGACTGTCATGTAAGTCAATGGAGATAACATGTGAGAAGGCATTTTGAGAAATTTTAAGTCCTATGTGCATATAAGGACCTCTGATGGTCCATTATTTGTAGTGCTGTTAAGCAAAGTGTCAATGGTTTGAAACCACTAACTGTTGTGTGGCGATAGTCTCCTCCTGTAAAGACGTGCAGCCTTGGGAACCCAATGGAGGGTGGCAATGGATTGGAATTGACTTACTGACAGTGGTTCGGGTATGTACGTATGCCAGGTCAGGGTTGGGTCAGCTCCCACTCAGCACTGGCTCAAAGTGGAACTGAGCTCCACAGAGTTTTCAATGGCTGTTTTAGGGAAGTAGTTCCTGCTGGCCTTCCTGCTAAGGTGACCTTGGGTCTCAGATCCTCAACTTAGCAATTCCTTACATGCACATATATTTATGTTATTATTTCACACAATACACATCAGAAGAGTGTTTACTATATGCCAGACTATTTTATACCTTGAAATCTAGTGGCTTTTGCTTTTGAGCTAGGGATCAGATATTTTAACAAAGAAGTAGCAATGTAATATGGAAAGTAGAGTGATAGAAATATGCTCCCATCCTTGAGCACGTAGCAAGTGACCTCTTCCTGTGTTAGAATTAGGGCAGTCAGAAGAGTACAAGGAGTTGCAAGAGAAGCAAGTTTCAGAGATGGGAGTCATGACTATAGCCTCAAAGTGAAAATGGCATGGAATATTCTATCTCAGTAAAGAGATCAATATCACTAGTGCTTAAAATAGCAAGCAGCAAATAATAAAAAGGTGCAGCTCAAAAATTATTTTGAAAAGTTTATGCAAGATTACAGAAGGCCTTGTATGTTATGTTAAAGACTTAGAGTTAAGCTTATGAAAACTAATGAAGCAAGAGAGTAATAGCAAGGTCACTCTGAGGACTATGAAAAGGATACTTGAGTGTCCAGGAGGGCTGTAAAGAGGGAATTGCTTCAATCTACACGCAACCTGAGGAGAGCCAGAGTGAGGCGTGGGTAACTGGGTAGATCAGAGAGGATGAATAGGAGTAATAACTAAGAAAGGCAAACAACTAATAAAGGGCAATTCATGTTATGAGAGTCATGGAGGATGATTCCCAAGCTTGTAATTTGACTTATACAGCAAATTATAAACCCAAAACTAAAGGCAAATCAGTTGTAGGAGATAAACAGATATCTTTAAATTAATAAGTTTATTTAAAAGTTCCTAGTTGACATTTGTTTCAAAGTGTCCGGGAGGCAATACACAAAACCATGAATGATTGAACTGTGGAAAAAAATGTCAGATTTTAAGTCAGAAGCATATAAAAAATTAACTAAACCCGTTTCCACTGTGTCAGTTCTGACTACAGACCTCCTGTGTGTGACAGCAAAAGTATGTTTCATAGCGTTTCCAAGGATTTGTTTTCAGAAGTAGATTGCCAGGTTTTTCTTCTGAAGCACTTCTGGGTGGACTCAAACTTCTAAACTTCTGATTGACAGCTGGGGGTATTAGCTGTTGGGCACACCAGGCCCTCTGAGACCTAGAAAAGGAGGTAAGTACGGCATGGGGAGACCCAACACAGTATCATGGAGGCTGAAGGAAAGAAGTCAAAAGTAGAAAAGCTACATGGAGCAAGCTGCCAAAAAGAATTAGAGGTAGAAGATGAAGTGATTCAGTTGGATTTCAGTTGTTAGTTAAGCACTATGGAGTTAACAATGACTTGCATCATTCCTATTCATAACAGATTGAAATGCTGTGAGTTGGTTTTAAGTAGGAATGGTTTAAACCTTTGAACTTTTTTAAGACTTGGAATGTGATAAGAAGGAAGAGTGGGTAGTTGAGGAGCAGAAGAAAAACAGGTTATCTCCTGCTTCATGGCTTCTAAGCAAAAATCTCTGGTATTTCCTTATCCTCCTAATGATTCATCAAGTGAAGTCAACTTTTTAGAAGCCCCACATCATCCTTTTCAGGGTCTTTCTACTTCCAGCCACTAAAGCTTTTCACTTTCCCCATGGTTCTCATGGTCACAGCCAAAGGATCTGCCTCTCTTCTCTCTCATGTCTCTCTCTCTCCCTCTCCCTCTTTTCTCTTTCTCCCTCCCTCTGTCTCCCTCCTCTCCCTCTCTTTTTCTCCCACCTCTCTCCCTCTCTTTCTTCCTCTCTTTTCCTCTTCCTCCCTCTCCCCCCCTCCCTTTCTTTCTCTCTTCCTCTCTCTCCCCCCTCCCTCTCTTTCTCTCATCCTTTCTCTCCCTCTCCCTCTTTCTTTGTCTCCTTTCTCCCCTCTCTGCTTCTCCCTCTTTCTCTCTTCCTCCCTCTCCCCCCTCTCTCTTTCTCTCTCACACACCACACACACACACACACACACACACACACACACACACACACACACACACTTCTGCTTCTTTTGAGCAGCACTGGATCACTTTCGTCTCCTTAAAATAAATACCCATTGATTATCTGCATCCAAGGATCATTTCATGCTAAAATATCAATATCTATTACCCAAATAACAGGACCAATCTTCCCAGGAGCATTTTTCTTGTATATGAATACTTCACCTAGATGTCAAGGGCTTTGCCTTATTAGACAACCACCCCTCTACTGCTGATGTGAAACTTCCGCTGTAGTCAAGCCCTATTCTCTTATTCCGTACCTATTCCTGGTTTGAAAGTTACATGGCTGGAGTAGTAATTATTAGGACAGTAAAAGTTTTCAGAGGTGTCCTCATTGCTGCATGTCACAGGGACATGACACAAGTAGCTCTAGTAAAGGTAGTACTGTTTTGGAATAGCATATCCTAGTGAATTTCACTCATTCATTTCATTCATTGAAAGTTTTATGTTACATACAAAGGAGTGTTAACAACCCTTTCTGCCATCCCAGAACTTAGGAAAGTTGGAGTCATCGCTGCCTTTTAAAAAAATTAGATTAAGCTTTACAACCATTTCGGATTACAGTTAAAATCACAAAATCTGAGTCTGATAGTTTTTAATCTTTTTTTTTAAATTTATCTTTTCATTTACATCAAACTGATCTTCAACTAAAGAAAATAAAAACACCCATCAAGGCTCTTTTACTCATTGCCTGTCTAAAAACTTTAATCCTAGGTGTATGGGTAGTATCTAGGCTGGTAGGGTAACTTCTTGTTGTAGTCATGTGCCATTGAGTCAGCTGGAACTCATAGCGACCCTATGTACAAGAGCTCTGAAATCTGCTCTATTGTTTGTTAACCTTATTGTCTCCAACACACCTACTCCCATTACCTGAATCACCAAATCAATCTATCTCATTGAGGGTCTTCCTCTCCTGCACTGTCCCTCCAGCCTCCCACACATGACATCCCTCTCCAAGGACTGGTCCTTCCTTGCAACATGTCCAAACTATGTCAGATGAAGTTTTAGAACCCTTGCCTCCAAGGAGCAGCCTGGTTTCACCCTTGCTAGGATGAATTTGTTTGTTCTTGTAGCCATCCAAGATATATTCAATACTCTTCTTCAGCACCACAGCTCAAAGACATCAATTATCCTTCTATCATCCCTAATCACTATTTACCTTTCTGACACATAAGCAGGTAATTGTGAAGACTATGGCCTGGATCAGACACACCTTAGTCTCCAGACTGACATCATTACTCTTCAGGACTCTGGAGAGGTCCCTGACAGCTGACTTTCACAATTCAATTTGTCTTTTAATTTCCTAGCTTCTGGTACCAAAAGTGTCGATTATGAAGCCAAGCAAACTACAGCTGTTAACAATCTCAATCTCTTCACCATCTATCATGATGTTGCCAATCAGCCCAGTAGTGAGAATTTTTTTTTTTTTAATGTTGAGCTTCAATCCATAGGTTGGGTAGGATAACAATAAAACACTTCCCAGGGCCCTGATCCCATTTGAATTTGGATGAGTAATGTACAGCTTTATGTTTTGGAGTCTGATTTTAGAAAAACACTAATTTGCTTTCTGATTATCATTTAAAATGTATGAGACATATCTCAAAAGATTGTTGTGAGGATTAGGTATGATCATGAATTTAAAGGAGTTTATTTCCTTGTTAGAGAGCTCTCATAATGTAGTCTGTAAGGAGTTTTTCTGAGAATCCAAAAGTGGCAGTTCTCTGCTGGTTGAAACTACCAGCCACTCTGAGTGAGAAAGATAAACATTCTCATCCGTTGCAATTTAAAGCCTTGGAAACCTACTTCAGGCTCAGCTATAGTTCAGTTCCTACTTGATAATGAGAGCCTCCTTTCTATTACATTGTGGTGTTGGTGGTGGTGTTATGTGCTGTCAGCTTGACTGTGACTCATTGTGACTCTATGATCACTGGATCTGAACCTTGCCCTCTTCATGCCATCCTCACCACTTCCAGTTGTTGCAGTTACCATGTCAGTCCATCTTGCACAGGGACTTCTTACCCTGCATAGACCCTCCACCTTTCTCAATATGAAGTTCTTCTCCAAGGACTGCCCAAAGTAGGTGAAATAAAGCTTCATTCACCATCCTTGTTTCAAAGGAGTATGCTGGCCACACTTTCTCCAAGACAGATTTTTTTATTCTTTTGTAAATCCATAGGATATCCAGTACTCTTCTCTAACACTACTACCCAAAGGCATTGAATGTTCATCTGGCATCTTTATTCATTGTCCAAATTTCAGATGCATAACGAGTAATTGAAAATGTCATGACTTTTATCCAACGCACTCTATCTTTAAGCTAACATCACTTTGGAATGCTGAGAGCCCAAGCAGCAGATTTTACCATAGGTTTATCTTTTGATTTCTTGATTATTGGTACCAAGAATTTTGATTGTGGATCTGAGTAAGATGAAATAATTGACAACATTAATCTTTGTCTATCATTATTTGCCTATTTTCTTAGTGGTGAGGATTTTTGTCTTCTTGATGTTGACATGTAATCCATTTTGAAGATTGTAGTCTTTGATCTTCTACAGCAACCACTTCAAGTTCTCCTGGCTTTCAGGAAGCAAGGTCATTTAATCTGTACTAAGCAAGTTGTTAATGAGTTTTGCTCTGATCCTGATGACACACCATCCTTTAATTCTCAAATTAAAAATTTAATTTCTCAAATTATTTTCTCAGTTTACAGGTTAAATAGGTATGAAAAAAGGATACAACCCTGCACACTTTTCTTGATTTTTTTTATCATGCAGTATTCTCTTGTTCTGTTTGGCTAAAGTCTCTTCGTCTAAGTATAGGTTTCACATGAAAACAATTAAGCAAAATTGTGCTAAAGATTTTTCAATAATATCTAGAACAGTAAATTGACAGGAAAATGCCATAAATTCAAGCTGTATTTAGAAAAGACCAAGACACAGAAATATCATTGCTGATGTCAGATGGATCTTGACTGAAAGCAGAGAATACCAGAATGTCTATCTGTGCTTTGTTCACTATATAAAGACATTTTACTGTGTGGATCAAAGCAACTTATGGCTAACTTTGAGAAATATGGGAATCCCTGAATAGTATATAATAAATTATCAATAAATGGAGGAAACTACATTATTACTATTAATAATTTGTGTTCTGCTATTAGAAATGATACAGTTTACTAGGCTTTAGCTGAGATTGATATGTAATGGAGAGTTACTCTTTCAGAGAAGCATAGTCACTCACACATCTCTATTCATCATGTCTCCTTACTATTGTTATTGTTTTTGTCATGAGTACAACTCATAATGACTATTTGAACAACAACAGATCTGAACCCTGTCCTCTCCTGTGCCAGTTTCTCAATCTCTGACACACACCAACCAATTGCTGTGATCACTGTTATCAATCCACTTATTGTGGATCTTCCTCTCCTTAGCCATCCCTCCACCTTTGCAAGCATGATGTGCTTCTCAAAAAAATAGCCTCTCCCATCAAGATGCACAAAGTATACGATATTAATCTTCTCTACCCTTGACTCTAAAGAGCACTCTGGCTGCAGTTTGTCTAAGATTTTTTTTGTTTGTTTTGGCAGTTCATAAGATATTCAGTAATCTCCTGTCAAAGACACCAGTTTTAATTCTGTCATCTTTATTCCTTGTCATTTGCATAGCAAGTGATTGTAAAGACCATGGTCTGGATCAGACATACCTTCATCCTTAAACTAGCACCATTATTCCTCAGTAATTTGGAGAGTTTGCTGACCGCAGACTTTCCCAGTTCAATACATCCCCTGATTTCTTGACTGCTGGTACCAAGTGTTGATACCCAGTACTGATTGTGAATCCAAATAAAATGAAGTCACTGACAGTTTCAATCTTTTCCCCATCCATCATGTAGTCCTCACTTTAGCTGATTCAAATAATCAACCACTCGTGTAACGTCTTCCATAAGATCTAAATGTGGTTACATCCATTGCAATGTGATTAATTACTTCCAATAATATTCATCTGGTGAACAGCCACAGTGTAAATGTGAACCATTACATGTTGCCTCCTGATTGTTCATTTTGAAGGGACTCCTTAGGGACAAAGGTTCTCCATGTTAATGAAGTGACACGATCCAATTAGTGAATTGCAGTTACACCCACTAGTGCTAGAAGGAGACAAATTGACACCTAATGGGTAATGTCAATATCCATGCCTTACATTTGGCTAATGCTGCCTGGCTCAAGATCTGACCGTTTCCTAGGGCCTGTTTTGAAATCCAGTCATCTTCTGAAAACTGGTAAAATCCTAAACTATAAACAGCTTGCATTTTGACAAAACAGTTCATGCCTGAAAAAAGTTGATAATGATTTCAGACTTTATTTTTAATTGAGTTTTTAATTACAACATAGATGGCAAATACCCAATCCATATGTAATTTTGACAACGATGACAATTTAATATTCTTTGGGCATCATTTGGCAGTTGTGAGTGCCTGAAGTTAAGTGCCAGCTGCCTTATTTTTGGACAGGAATACCTGACAATTGCTCACATCAGACAGAAGCGCTGATGTGACTGAGCACCTCAACTACAACCTTCTGCTGGGATGGGAGGCACACTATCCCACACCAGATAGGGTGTTTTCTATTTCCCAGAGCATTCATGTTTGATTGCTTTTTTCTAGCTATCTTGCTCTTTGGGTATAGCATTTGTCTGTCGGTTTGCTGTACTAGGGTGATCTGCATATTTCTGTGATGCTGTAAACTATGAAATTGGTATTTCAAGTGCTGGCAAGATCATACATGTTGGACATGTTTCAGTGGAGATTCCAAACTAAGACAGACTAAGAAGCATAATTGGTCATCCATTTCTGAAATAATAGACCTTCTAAAACTCTATTAATAACAAAGGAGCCTATCTTGATATGTTACCAACATGGAGCCCCTCAGATTAGAAGATACTTTAAAAGCTAAGATTAAAAACTGCAAATATTCTAATAATTAGAGCATGATATATGTGTATTTTGAATCTAGGAAAATTTGAGTTAACAACAATGAAATGGAAAGCATAAATATCAGCATCTTGGGCATTAGTGAGCTGACATTGACCATTTTGAATCAGACATTCGTATGATTTATTATGCCAAGAATGACAAACTAAAGAGGAATGCTGTCATGAAAAAGATTCAACGTTGTAAGAGAATACTATTCTGAAACATAACATTCTTTTTATTATTGTTGTTGTTGTTGTTATTATTATTATTATTACTACTACTATTATTTGTGTGTGTGCCATCAAATCAGATCTGACTGGTACAGGAGGAGTTTGTTCTCCTTCTTCAGCAGAGCATCTGGTGGATTTGAACCTCACACCTCCGGGATTGCAGTGCAGCTTCTTGCCACTAGGCCACCAGAGCTCGCTGAAGCATAACATTCTAAGACGATACTATCCATAAACATACAAAGAAGACTTGCTAATATAACTATTAGTCTAATATAAGCACCAAACACGAAAGTCAAAGATGAGGAAATTGAAGATTTCTACCATTTTTATTACAGTCTAAAATTGATTAAATATGCAATCAAGATGTATTAATATTAACTGGGGGTTGGAATATAGACAAGAGTCCAGAATCAAGGTTGCATAGTGAAGTGTGCTCAGGGACAGGGGGGAGAGGGGACTGTATACTAATGAAAGAACTTTTACTTTTAAGAGTGAACTGGGGGGAAGGGGTCGGCAGGGAGGAAAAAATGCAACAGTGAATGAATGGAAATCCAAAATCTCTGTAAATGTTCATTGAAATAAAGATGCCACTGTTGTAGAGAGATTGATATGTAATGGAGAGTTACTCTTTCAGAGAAGCATAGTCACTCACACATCTCTATTCATCATGTCTCCTTACTATTGTTATTGTTTTTGTCATGAGTACAACTCATAATGACTATTTGAACAACAACAGATCTGAACCCTGTCCTCTCCTGTGCCAGTCTCTCAATCTCTGACACACACCAACCAATTGCTGTGATCACTGTTATCAATCCACTTATTGTGGATCTTCCTCTCCTGTTTTTT
>NW_006399819.1:13262770-13276479 GCF_000299155.1 Elephantulus edwardii | reverse complement strand
TCTGATATACTACACAGGAATCAGATTGTCTACATCTGTGAAAAAAGGTCGATGGAGAAGCTCCATGTCGTCAGTCAAAATAAACCATGTGGAAGACTGTGGAAGCAAGGCTATGGAAGAGATAGATCATCAATTTGAACTCATGTGCAAGTTCAAATTGAAGGCAAATAAAATTAATGTAAGTCCATAAGAACCAAAATATGAGGGGAGCTCTGGTGGCCTAGTGGCAAGAAGCTGCACTGCAATCCCAAGGAACACGGTTCGAATCCACCAGATGCTCTGCCGGAGAAGGAGGCGCAATATCCTCCTGTACCAGTCAGATCTGATTTGATGGTACACTCACACAAAATAATAAAAAATTTAAAAAAAAGAACCAAAATATGACCTTGAATCTATTGAATTGGAATTTAGAAACCATCTAAAGAATAGACTTGATGCACTGAACACTAATTACTGAAGAACAGATAAGCTGTGGGATAATTTCAAGGACATCATCCATGAAGAGAGAAGAAGGTCACTACAAAGAGAGGGGAAAATGAAAGACCAGAATATATATCAGATATATATAATATTGAGAATTGAACTGGAGCATACAGAGGCCAAGCAAAAATTCATGGCATCCATCTCCAATTTAAACACAGACTTTTTGAAGAGTGTATTTTAATATTCTTTTTTCTTATGCTAGTTGATTTAGAAGATTCAAATACCTTGTTTTTCAGACTAGATTCTTCCAATTTCCATCAAATTATTTCATCCTACTTAGATCTACTATCAATACTCATGGAAACAGCAGTCAAGAAATAAAATGTGTTGCATCAAGCAATTCTGTTGCCAAGGACTTCTTTAACATGCTAAAGATCAATAATATCTGTTTAAAGATTTGTGCACCAGACTCAACTTGTGTTATTTTCTGTTACTTCATATATTTGTGAAAATTGGACAATATATAACAAAGGCCAAAGAAGAATGAATGGTTTTGTATTGTGTTGGGCAAGAATACTGAATATGCAATGAACTCACAAAAAGTAACAAATCTTACCATAATGTTCTCCAATCCTTCCCAAGTTGTTGTTGGTAAGGGTCATTGAGTCATAGACACAGCCCTGTGAACGAAAGACCTGAATACTTGTATAACTTTCATCATTTCTCAAAGTTTGTGGAGTTTCTGGAGTCAAGCTATTTCAGAAATGGATGCCACTCGTGCTTCCAAGCTTATTTTAATCAGGGAGCTCCACCAAACACTGTCCACCATGGGTGACCATTATCACATTTGACCCATTAGTGTCACAATATTTAACATCACAGCAACCAAGAATTGCCTCTGTACAGCAAATGGACAGACCAGTGCTGTAACACTTAGAAGAATGTTTGACCAAACACAATTAAAACTAGGCCTGAGGGCCACAGATTAAAATCACCCACCTTTGGCTTGGTAGCATCACTTTCTATCCACTAGTTCAATAGAGCTCTGTCATTGTTGTTATTGTTAAGTCCCATCGAGTTGTAGATGACTCATCATGACCCTATGAATGAAAGACCTGAACATTTGTTTCATCATTTTCTCCAAGTTAGATAGTAAATTTAAAAATCATTGTTCCTGCATGCTGCATAGTATTTCATTGTGTGAACATACCATAATTTATTAATCCTTTTAATTGTGGTTGGACATTTGGGCTGTTTTCATGTTTTTGCTATGAACTTTGGTATGCAAATCTCCTTTTGTGCCTCAGTTCTCATTTTCTCAGGGTATATTCCAATCAGTGGAATAGCTGGGTCATATGGAATTTCCATGATAAGTTTTTTGAGGAAACCTCAAATTGTCTTCTATATAGAACCATTATTGTAGAAACAGAAAGATAACTAGTAAAATGTGTATTAGGATCCAAGGGTGATAGGGTCAGAGCAGAGGTGAGAGGATGGGCAGGGGGATAACCACAAAATGGCACAATTTAATAGGTAAAGGGAGGCGTGGGTAAAGGAAATGGGAAAGATCCAATGTGAAAAACAATGTATACAAACTTTGTAAGTAAACTAGTATAAAAATTTTTATTTAAAAACTGCACAATCTAACTAATAAATCTGTCTTGTACCAAGTGTAACTCGAGTGCTCCTTAGAAACAAAGAGGGTGTGACTCATCTCACAGGCTTGGGGCATATTGTCAGGAAGCCCTTGGAGGAGGACATCAAGCTTAGAAAACTAAAGGGTCATATGGGAAGCTAAATTTGATATTAAATATTTGTAATAAACAGAATACTACTTCAGGTTATGAGGGAGGTTGATATCAGCTGGAATTAATCCTGAAGCACTAAGGCAATCCTTAAGCATTTACAGGATTTTTGCATTGCCCTCCTTCCTGAGTCAAGCAGAAGGTTGTCAATAGAGAAAGCTTAGCTTCACCTGTATTGGATTCTCTTGGTGATTTACTTCTTGGCAATTTTCAATAAAGACAGGAAAGCTGGAATGGGCAGGCAGTTCCCTTCACTGGTTCCAGAACTGTTTGCCTCCTTCTTTACCTGTTTTTCTCCTACATTCCTGGTGTTCTGTCTCATTATTAATACTTATAAAAATACTTTGCCCCTGGTCTGCAGCAGGGTCAACCAAAGAAAGGGAGATCTCAATGAGATGATTGACACAGTGATGGCAATAAGGGGCTTAAGTGCATCAGAGATTGTGAAGGTGATACAGGATTGGACGTTGTTTCACTCAGTTGTACATGATGTTGATAAGGAGAAGTCAACTCCACATATGGCATCTAACAACAGAAACACAAATGTTATATGCAATGCATATTCGGAAGATTGCGTATTTGGAATTAAATTTGGCTGAAAAACTCATGAAAAACGAAGAAGGCTCTGAGTGTTGACACTAATGGAAGCATGACTGCTGAAGGAGGCTTAAGATGTGCTGCCTAAATGTTGTTGCTGAAGCTGTGGGCCTGAGTCTTATTTAAGCCTTCTTATTCATGACCTGGATGGAAATGGAAGTAGCTGCTCAATTTTGGAACTCACTAATGATTCCAATTTGGAAAGTAGCGTGAGCTACTCAGGCAACAGAAATAAAATGCAAATGACCTTTGAGAATTGCAGTATATAGGCTGGGAATAATAACCCTGTGAGCATTTGAGACAGGCAAGGCAGTGAATCCACCTGGGGAAAGAGAATCCAAACGTAGAGCTTTTCTCTGGGTGGCAGGCGCCAGGATTGCAGGAATGCCAAAGTAGGCCCAGGAGAAAGAGTGGTCTGCAAATTAAATTCAGGCCAGCCACACAGTCTGGCAGGATGAAAGGGAAGTCCAGGTTGAGGCTGCCTGTGCAGAAGGGTGGGAATAACAGTTCCTCTGTGGACAGTTGTAGCCAAGCAGCACCTGGCACCATGTGGTGTGTTCCCACTACTTCATTACTAGGAAAGCTCAGGCAATTTGGAAGAAGTGCACAGAATAGCAACAAGAGCGAATGAATTCAGGAGCCCGAGGAAAGGACGTGGATGAAAGATTAAAAGGATTAGATCACTATAGTTTAGCTCCAAAAAGCTAAGGGGAAGAAGAGTGAAAGGTATGAAAAGTAATATTAAGTATCTAGACCTGCTTTAACATAATCAAGTGGATTCTTGCAGAATACTCATGAAAGTTAATTTTTTTTTTAAAAAAAAAAACCCACACGTTTGGAATAGGCTTTTTTTCCCAAGCTATGGGCCTCTTGCCTGAAACTATTCTTTAAAATAACCTTCATTTGCTGAAAAATGTCAAAGATCAAGAGAATAGGCTGATGGGAAGCAAACTTAAAAACCAGTCAACCTTTTCCTTAGTGTTCAGTGACAACAGGATTAAGGGAAGTAGATTTTTGTTGTTACTCAAGTCAGACTCTTTTCAGCAATGAAGTTGACTCTTCCCATTCAGAGAAATACAGAACCAAATAGAAACCTTTGTAAGACAGGTATTGCCTAAGACATGGTTGACTAAACCCTAGTTAATACCTCTCACTGCAATTTACTTTATGTCAAAGGGAACTGGTGTAATGCTAATTCCCCCTCTCCTTGGAAGGGAGGAGGTGAATACAGAAGGCTGTATTTCTGAACTATAAGGGTAGAATTGATGTGCTTCACTTTTCAAAGATCAAACACACAAGTATCTAAGTAGATGAATTAGGGATTAATTGTTTTATAGAAGGGAGTCTCTAAGACCAGCAACTCTCCTTGGTGCTATTGACTTGGTCTTTGTTTACGGATCATTGACTGCACTGTTCTTAGCAGCAGGGTGACCCTGATGGTATTTGAAAAACCAGTGGCATAGCTTCCAGCATCATAGCAACACGCAAGCCATCCCACTATGACAAGCTGACAGAGGAGTGGTGGTTCTTAACCTGGAGCCTGAATAAGAGTTAAACATTTGGCTTCCAGGCCAGTTGCAGCCCAGGCACACACTTCCCAGCATGCCTCAAACATGGCAATTCTCTCCAACATGCATTTCCCTCCTACTTCCGTGTCACATACCTTCTTTCTGCCTGTGTAGTTTCCAATGTTTTGGTCTGTCTTTACATACATATGACCTCTCCTAGAAAGTTACAGTATCTAGTAGTATCTAGGAGTTATTTTTTGGTTGCAGATAACAGAAAATCTTACTAAAATTGTTTCAAGTTCAGTACACCATTATTTACCTACTTAAGGAAAGTCCAGAGATAAATGGTCCATTCCAGATGCTACATCTCCGCAATGCCGTCCAGAAGCTAGCTCTCTCTATCTTGCTCTCCAGTATGTGGAGTTCAAATTCATAGTCTCCAGATGTCTTCTCCACTCCTAGCATCATATCCAAGCTCCAGGCAGCATGAGAAGGGAGGAGGAACTTGAGTGTGCTGAGACTTGGTGTTTTTATGCAGGAAGGGGTGCCATCCTAAGAGACAGCTAGCTGTGTCTAATTGATTTGAACTGTGTCACATGCAAGGGCATCTGGAAAGCCACGATTAGCTTTTTTTCCTCATAATAAAGTAAGGCAAGTGTCAGTTTTGTCCTTTAGAGAAACAGAGCTAGTGTAGTAAGGACAATTCATGATAGAATTGTTGCCACCCATGCAGGAGATTGAACCTGGCCAGTGCCCCTCATGTGCAGCGGCCACTCATTCCATGTGGAAGCTTACATGTTGCTATCATGCATCATTGAAGCAAAGCTTCTATAAAGGCTGGTAATAAAGACATTTTTGAAAATCATTCAGTGAACATCCTCTGGAACACAAAGGTCCAGTTCAGAACTGATCATGGGAATGGTCATGGGTGGGAAGTGTTTTTTGTGGGGGTGGGGAGGTTATGTCACTAGGAGTCAGGTGCAGATGCAAAAGCAGCTTGCAATTGTACACGTGTCAAATTAAAGAACAGGGGGGGGGTGCAATGGTGGAACTGGGTCACATGATTGTGAGGGGCTCACAAGAGTAAAGTCACTCGAAAGGCAGACAGGAATTGCCTGCAGTTTTATGACCCATACAACTGTCGGTTAGAATGAGGAAGGAAGGAGTTCAGGGGGAGGGGTATCGTTGATAATCCAGAGACAGGATATAGTTTAAAGCAAATTCCATTTTCTACTCTTAAAGCCTTCAACTGATGGGAAATAGTTCATTATAGAAGTAATCTGCTTTGTAGTTGTTATATACCATTGAGTCAAAATCAACACACAGTTGACCTTTCAGCAGGTTTTCAGAGACTCTAAATCTCATGGGAGAAGATTGTCCATCTTCTCCCAAGGAGCGGTCAGTTGAGTTGACCAGAACCTTTAGGGTAGTAGCACAACTCCTTAACCACTAGGCAAACAGAGCCCCCTCTGCTTGACTTAAGGCCAAGTGACTTAGTCACATGTTATTCCATAACAGAGTCTACACCAGCATCAACTAGGCACCAGTCAGAGTCAAGTTGACACATGAAATTGTTACTGAAAAGGAAGCAAGGGAAGCAAATGACCCAGGCAGTCACCTCTCAGTATTTGCCAGGGTTTGCCTCCACAAGTGCCCAGTTATTCTGTCATAGTTCCCTACATCTTGTTTTCATGCCATGTGCCAGGACTTGTAGTTACACATTCATATTCCACTGAATATACTCCATGACCAGTTCTCTCACCATGAAATTCTTAGACCCTAACTTTGTGTCTGATCATACTGCTAAATTCACAAGCTAATTAACCACAAATGAGAAAGTACCTCTGAATTTTCTTATAAACATAACCCTCTGAGAAAATAAGATTCTAGTTACCAAAATGTAACTGAAACATTCACTAACATCCACTACCATCAGTCAGTTCCGCCTCAGCAGTTCTACAGGACAGAGGAGAACATTGGGCTATGAATCAGTACAGAAACAAAAGCCACACCTTTCTTCTGCAGAATGCCTGATAGATTTGACCCACCAACATTGTAGGTTGCAGCACAATATTTTAACCTCTCTGTCCCCAGTCTTCCTCAACTTAATTATCTCAAAATTTATTGCTGTTGAGTTGAAACCAAATCAACATCTGACCGTCCAGTACGTTTTTAAAAGCTGCAAATTGCACCAGAGGAGATTTTCCATCCTTCTCCCACAGAGCAGCTGCTGGATTTGAACTTCCTGCTGTTGGGTTTTTGTTGTTGTGTGCCTTCAGGTTGGAGTGGACCCTCTAGTAGATTTTCAAAGGCTGTTAATTGCACAGAAGGAGACTGCCCATTCTTCTCCCATGGAGCTGCCGGTGGAGTCAAACCTCATACCTTTGGGATTGAAATACAGCTTCTTATCATTAGGCTACCAGAGCAATGCAAAATTCTACATCCTAGCCTCTAGGCTATCAGAGCTCCATAATTAATAGATGGTTTTGTTGTTATTTAACATTGGCATTTGAAATATATACATGGAATAAAATAATAAACATTTACATACTCATCATTTAGTCTCATAAATTCTGAGGGCATGCAACAAATAGTAGTCATAGTCAAATTGATGTTATATTTTAAGGGAAATAAAAGTAGAAATATATCTACATTTCCTGATCCTCTGTTCTTGTCTCTGCCTTTGGGGGTGAACATAACACTGAATATTTGAATGAAAATGGTAGTCACTGAATTTTCTTGTATCTATATGAATATTATCCTGTATCTCACAACATTTAATTTCAAGAGGGATCTAGAGATGACATTTTAACTATGAAAACAACCCATTTCATCTCTGGCCTAGTGGATCATATGATTATCTGATTCAAAATGTCCCATAAAAGTCCATCTCATTTTGCCAATGTCTAGTATGTCACTATTTATGCATTCTATTTCTTTCTTAACAATGTCCAATTTTCCTATATTCATGCTTCTCACATTCCACATTCCAGTCTCTAGTGTGTGCTTACAACTGTTCCTCCTCATTTGTGTTTCCATACTTGAGGGTGAAGCCTCAGTTGTCATATTTGCTAGTCTACTCTAAGTGTGCTCTATTGTACATAAGGTTTTCGAAGTCCTTTTATTTTAGAAGTGGATGGCTAGTTCTTCCTATTCTGTCTTAATTTGAATGCTCAGCTTTATAACAGTATCTGACAGACAAGAATTTTACAGAAAGGAGCAAATGAAGGGCATTTCCCAATTATAGAAATAACCAATAGATTCAGTGTCACTCCCGTGCCCTTGGCACATGTGTCTTGACCCATCCCTTTCCCTGCTCCACCACCATCTCCTTCCACTCTCCCCTAACCTGTTCAATACCCCCCTCCCTCTGTCCAGCCCTTGATATGATGGCTTAGGTCTCAAGCCTTCTGTGCTTCTGTTATGCCTAACACCTCGCACTGCAGTCAGTCTCTTACTCTCTGGCCAGTCTCTTTAGAGTTTAGGATTCTCTAAATCCAAATTCTTGACATTGAGAGCAATACATACTGAAGACTCCATTCTTTTATCTTCTGCAACAAGTGCTGCAAGTCCTCTTCACTTTTCACAAGCAAGGTTGTATCTTGTGTCATCTGCATAACACAGGTTATTGATGAGTCTCCCTCCAATCCTGATGCCACATTCTTCTTAACAGAGTCCAGCTTCTTGAGTAATTTGTGGAGAATACAGATTAAATAGGTATGGAGAGAGAATACAATCCAGACAGACTCCTTTCTTAATTTTAAACCACACAGTGTCCCCCTGCCATGCTCACACAATGCCTGCTCCAGGTGTAGGTTTTGCATGAGCACAATTAAATGCTTTGAGACTCCCATTCTTTTCACTGTCAGCCGCAATTTGTTATTATGATCTACCTGGTCAAATGCCTTTCTATACTCAATGAAGCACAAATAGACAATCTTCTGTTATTCTCTATTTCAGCCAGGACCCATCTCACATCAGCAGTGATATACCTGATACAACAGCCTCTTTTAAATCCTGCTTGAACTTTTGGCAATGCCCTATATGTACTGTTCTAGCCATTTTTTAATAGCTTCAGCAGTATTTTGCTTGAATGTGATATCAATGATATTGTTTGATAGTTTCCACATTCAGTTGGTCCACCTTTCTTGGAAATGGGGACTATTATGAACTTCATCCAGTCTTTTGACCAGACAATGCCAAGACAACAAAGTTTATTACCACTGGACTGATAGGCAACATCATCATGGATGGAGAAAAGATTTAAACTGTCAACAACTTCATCTTACTTGGATCTACTATTAACATCCTATACCCAGCAGTCAGGAAATAAGCAGACACATTGTTCTGAGAAAATCTGAAGTTAGGGACCTTTACAAATTATTGAGAAGTAATGATGTCAGTTTGAGAACTAAGATGCATCTGATTCAGGCCATAGTCTTTCTGATCACTTGCTATGCATCTGAGAGCTGGACAACAAATAGGCATGACAGAAAAATTGATGCCTTGGAGCTGTAGTATTGGAGAGCACTGAACATACCATGGATGACCAAAAGAACAAACAAATATATCTTAGAAAGGGTGCAGTTGGAATGCTCTTTGGAGACAAGAATGATGAGGCTTTGCCTCACATACTTTGGGCATGTTGCTAGGAAAGGCTATTCACTGGGGAAAGACATGATATTAGAAAAGGTAGAGGGTCAGCAAAGAAGAGGAAAACCCTAGACCAAGTGGATTGACACGGTGACTGCTGCAAAGGCTTTTGTGTGTCAGGAAGTAAGAGGATGGCACAGGATAGAACAGGTTTCAGATCTTTTCTTCATAGGGTCGCTATGAGTCATACTTGACTTGACAGCTCCTAACAACAACACAACAAGTCCAAATTCCAAGTAATAGATTTCGGGATGGGTTTCCTTCTCAGACAGTTCAGAAGAAAAGTCCTTTTCCCTGATTTTCTACTCCAAGACTGGCTTCATGCCTCTTCTCTTACATTTGCAGCACTCTGTTGTCACAGTGGGATAATTTCCCAAGACAGTGTGATTTGTCCTCTAGATCTAGTATACAAATGAGGATTTTGCTGTAGAAGATCAAGGACTGCACCTTTCAATATGGATTGAAGCTCAACATCAAGAAAACAAAGATTGTCACCACTGGGCCAATTGGTGGCACCATGATAGATGGAGAAGAGACTGAGGTTGTTAACAGTTATAGCTTGCTCAGCTCCACGATCAACACTCTTGTCACCAGCAGTCAGGAAATCAAAAGACAAATTACAATGGGATAATCTGCTATCAGGGACCTCTCTAGAGTATTGAAAAGCAACAGTAGGTCTAGAGATTAAGGTGCACCTCATCCAAGCCATGGTCTTTGCAATTACTATGCATCAGAAATCTGGACTAAGGATGACAAAAGAATAGATGCGTTTGAGTTCTGGTGCTGGAGAAGAGTATTGAGCATGCCATGGACTGCCAAGAAGACAGATAGAGAAATGGAGAGAGTGAAATTAAGTCTCTCCTTGGAGGCTAGGATTTTGAAGCTTCATCTCACATACTTTGGGCATATGGCCAGGAGAGACTGGTCCTTGGGGAAGGACATCATGCTCTGAAGGGTGGAGGAACAGTGCAGGAGAGGAAGACCTCGGATGAGATGGATTGATACAGTTACTGGGGCAATGGATATAGATGTGTCGGAATTAATGAGATTGGCTCAGGACAGTGCAGAGTTCAGAACTGCTGTACATAGGGTTGCTATGGGTCACAGGCAACTCGAAGGCACATAACAACACAAGCCTTTATATTGGAATTACCCATGTACAGTTATGTAAGTAAGTTAAAACTTGAGAGTTATTTTTATTTTGCAAAGGCTTAAGCTATATTATAACACATATATTTTGCATAAACACTATCCAAATTTTAGAAATGCTAAATATATTTTTCATATATATTTTTATTTATCTTGTTAATGTAGCTTAATTATATTTAAGCAAGAAGCTATATAATAAATTATTGTATGGATATACCATCATTCATTCATCATTCTTTCCTTGATAAACATTTTGGCTGGCCAGATTTTTTTTGTTCTATTGGAAATAATGTCACTTTCACAAGTATTTGAAAAATCCAGTCATACAGATTTTTGTCGCTAGTATACATGCCAAGAAGTGAAGTTATAGGATGAGGGATATTTATTTATTCTATTTTCATTGCTATTGTCCAAATAAAACTATTTCTACAAAGTAGTTGAACAAATTGGTACTCTCATGAGCAGCGGATGAGATAAACTATTTCTGTACTCAATTCAGTACCATTCAACACTTATTATTATAAATCTACTGGTGGGAAGTGGTATCACACTGTTTAATTGTGTGTTTCTTCAACAATTGAGACTTGAGCAGCTTTTGAGAGGCATGTTAACCAGTCATGTTTCCTCTTATAGATATTTCCTGTTAGTGTTCACTGCTCCTTTTTAACGAGTGTGGTAAGGTGTTCTGTTTTGCTTTTTGAGTTTCAAAGCTCTGTGCTAAATCTGGATAGTGACCGTTTGTTGTTAACACACATTGGAAACTGTTGCTTGCCTATAATGTTGGTTTGTGAATAGAAGCATTCAATTTTAATTGAGCTAACGTGGTCTGAACTTCATGTATCTTATAAAGAAAATCTCTACCTCTGAATTCATAACGATATCTTCCTGTATTTACTTATGAAAGCTCCAAGTTTTGCTTTTCAGATTTAATCTAGCTGAAATTATTTTCATGTTATGTACAGGAATATAACTTTATTAGAATTTTCCATATGGATAACCAGTTGTGCTGCCAACTCAAGGACATATGGTTCAAAACCACCAGCTGCTCTGCAGGAGAAAGCTGGATAATCTCCTCATGCAAGTTATTATCTCGGAAAATCCACTGGAGGTTCGGCTATGAGTTGACACAACTTGATGGTTCATATGAACTACCTTATAACAATTTTTCATGTATGAATGAGTATGTTTCTAGATTGTGTTTAAGTTTCAGTGGCATATATATATATATATATATATATATATATATACACACACACACACACACACACACATATATATATACACACACACATATATACATACATATACATGCATATACACATATACATATACACACATATATACACACACATATGTGTGTGTGTGTGTATATGTCTCCTATTGGCAGCTTTATGATAGACAGAGAAGACATTGACATTATTAACAACTTCAGCTTGCTAGGTTCCAGAATCTACACTCTTGGCATCAGTAAATCAAAAGAGTCAGTAAATCAAAAGAGATTAATTACATTGGGAAAGTCTGCTGTCAGGGATCTCCCTAGAGTACTGGAGAGCAACAGTGTCAGTCTGGAGATTAAGGTGTCCCCGATACAGGCCATGCTATTCACAATTGCTTGCTATGCTTCAGAGAGCTGAACAATAACTAAGTGTGATAAAAGAAGGATCTATGCTTTGAGTTGTGGTACTGAAGAAGAATGTTAAACATTTCATAGGCTGTCAGGAGAACAAACAAGTCTGTCCTAGAATGGGTAAAACCAAGCTACTCCCTGGAGGCAAGGATTGTGAAACTTTGTCTCACATACTTTAGTCATGTGGTCAGGAGTGAACATTCCTTAGAGAAGGACATCATGCTTGGAATGGTGAAGGGACCCACAGGAGAGGAAGACCCCAAATGAGATGGATTACCTCAGTGACTGGAGAAATGGGCTTAGATCTGTCGGAGATGGTGAGATTGGCTCAGGATAGGGCAGGGTTCAAAGCGAATGTGCATAGGGTCACTATACCAACACCATATCAATATATCTGGTTATTTACAGTAGTTTCGGAGACATTTTAGCATAGAGTTGGGTGGAGTGGCTTGGGAATCATACTACTTGAGTTTGAATACTAACTCTGCCACTGCCTATATGTAGGATCTTGACAATTATTTAATTTCTACAATGTTCTTTCTTATCTGTGAAGTTGTGACAATTATAGTACTACACTCATAAGGTACAAAAAGTATTTAGAGTAGTGCCTTGAGTGTAATTATTTAACAGATGTTAGCTGCTGTCATCATCATTGTGGTTATTATTATAAGCCTGGTATACAGTGTTACTAACTGAAAACTTTGTGATTTGCACACTCAGGCTTCTCTACAGGAGAAAGACATGGCAGACATGACAGTCTGATCCTGTAGAGAGGACAGCCTTGGAAACCCTTTAGGATTGTTCCATTCTGTCAGAGGCTAAACGAACTCTACATCAATGAGTTTGGTTTTGATTTATTATTATCATTATCAGCATTAGTATTTCTAATCATGATATATGATATGTCAAGACATCTATACATTTCTCTTCTTCAAAATAGTCCAAACTATTGTCATTTTGCACTTTCATGTGAATTTTACAATGAATTTATACTGTTCCATTAAAAATCCTGTTAAAAACTCAAATGTCGTTGTATTGATACATGGATTAATTTGCTTCTTTTCATCTATAAACTTAGTGCACCTTTTGTTTATTAAATTCTTAAATATCAATCATATAGTTGTATAATGTATTCCACAAAGGTCAGCACTATTTGTTAGATTTATTCTTTACTACCTTTCAGCGTATTGTTGCTATTACGAATGAGATAATGTGTATACTGTTATTCTCAGATTAGTTATTACAGCTTTGGAGACAATGTGCTCTTAATTTCATGTTGACTTAGATGCCTTGCTGGGCATTTATTCATTCTGATAGCCTTCAGAGTCTCACAAAATATCTTTGTAAACAAATAAGTCATCTTTATGTAAATCCATTTTTCTATTTTTCCTATCTATACCTTATATTTTGTATAATTGTTTTCACTGAATTCTCCTAATCAGCATTAAAAATCAGTAACAGTAAATGCCCTTGTATTATTCTAACTCTTAGGGAGTCTATTAAAGTTTCACTATTAAGTTGGTACTTGTTGTTAAGACACCATGGAACTGGTACAATGAGAGACATAGATCAATGCAATAGAATTGAGAACCCAGAGATCAGCTCATCTATCTATGGTCAACTGATTTTTTACAAAGAGATTAAATCAGTTAAGTGGGGAAATGACAGCCTTTTTAGCAAATGGTGTTGGCAAAATTGGAAAAATATCTGCAAAAGACTCAAGCAAGATCCACAACTCACTCCATAAACAAAAAACAACTCAAGTTGGATCATGGACCTAGGACTAAAATCAAGGACTATAAGCTTCATTAAAGGAAAGCTTGGAAGAACGCTACAAGTCCTAATCCACAACATAAACAGTCTTCCAAGTATCCTGGAAAACCTACAACCATGAGAAGATAAAATAGATTAATTGGATCGTCTAAGAATCAAATCCCTATGCACATC
>NW_006399819.1:13240780-13261982 GCF_000299155.1 Elephantulus edwardii | reverse complement strand
AGTTAACTTTTTAACAGATGAAGGAGAAAACTTTTTTAAGAGGGAAAATTATTAGGTATTTTTGTCATGACAGGAGTGTAGAGCCAAGGCTGTACAGTGGAGTGGACCTAGAGGGAGGCATTGTAAAACAATAAAAGAATTTTTGTTTTACTTTTCCAAGAGGGTAGTGTACCAGGGGGGAGGGTTGGGAGGGGGAAAATGTGCAACAATGAATGAATGGAAATCCAAAGTCTCTGTAAATTTCCACGGAAATGAATAATTAATTTTTTAAAATGTGAGGGGAAAAAAAGAGTAAGGTTGTCTGTGGTCTAACCCAAAGGCGGTTGCAATCCACTGGCAACTGCTCAGGAGAGAGATGGGCAATCTCCTCGGGTGTGATTTACAGACTCAGAAACCCAACGGAGGGTCAGCTACGAGTGAGTTCCCACTCAATGGAAATGTCAACAAATCAGTGAGTTCTTTTCCCAGAACCTATATAATAATTTACTGTACTTCATTCTCAACAGAAAATAAAGTATGGACCATATTTCAAAAAATAAAAAAAGTTGGTCTTGTTATATATTTTTGAAAAATATTTATCAAGTGTATGTTGGTGTGTGTTCTGTAGTGTCAAAACCAACTCATGGCAGACCCTCTAGTGGGTTTTCAGAGGCAGTAAGTTGCACAGGTGAATAATGCCCATCCTTCTTTCCCAGACCTTTGGGTTCGCGGCACAGCTTCTTCCTAGGTCAATTCTTAGACAGATGGTAAAGCATCACTATTAAGTTTGATCCTTGCTACATGTTTTAAAAATGTATCAAGAGTTCTCTTTTGTTCTACTATGAGACTGACTCGAAGCTGACCCTCCAGAGTTTCTGAGGCTACAAACTACATGGGAGGAGATTGCCCATCTTTCACCCCAGGATTCACTGGTGAATTCAAACTATCTTTGAGTTAGCAGTGCAACTTATTACCAACAATAGCACCAGAGATTGTTGGGCATATACTAAGATTGTCATTGTTATTGTTTTATGTGCCACTGAATCCGCTACAACTCATAGCGACCCTATGCACAATAGCTCTGAACCTTGCTCTATCCTGAGCTAATCTTACTATCTCTGACACACCCACGCTTATTACTCCACTTACTGTGTCAAACCATCTCATCCAGGGTCTTTGTCTCCTGGTATTGGCCTACCACTGTTTCAAGTATGATATTCTTCTTCAGGGACTGATCCCTCCTGACAACATGCCCAAAGTATTTGAGACAGAGCTTCAAAATTCTTTTTTCCAAAGAGTAGCTTAGTTTCACCCTCTCCAGGACAGACCTGTTAGTTCTCTTGGCAGTCCGTGGTATTTTTCAGTACTCTTCTCCAGCACCACAACTCAACGGCGTCTATGCTTTTTCTGGCATCCTTAATCATTGTGTAGCTCTCTGATGCACAGCAAGTAATTGCGAATATTATGGCCTGGATCAGACACACCTTAGTCTCTGGCCTGACATCTTCATTCTTTATCACTCTGGAGAGGTCTTTGATGGCAGATTTTCTTAATACAATTTTTCTTTTGAATTCCTGATGGCTTGTGAAAAGAGTATTGATGGTGGAGAAAAGCAGGCTGAAATTGTTAACAATCTCAATCTCTTCTCCATTCAGTGTGCTACCTGTTGGACCAGTGGTGAGAATCTTTGTCTTCTTGATGTTGAGCTTTAATTCATATTGCAGAATACAGCTCTTGACCCCTCTGCAGGAAATGCTTCAGGCCCTGTTCAGTTTCAGCAAGCAAGGTTGTGTCATCTGCATAACACAAGTTGTTGATGAGTCTTCCTTCAGTCCTGATGTCATTTTCCACCTCATGAAGTCCAGCCTCCCAGATGATCTGTTCCTCATACACATTGAAAATGTTTGGAGACAGGGCATATCCCTGATGTATTTCCCTTCTTGATTTTGAACTATGCAGTGTTTCCTTGCTCTGTTCTAATGACTGCCTCCTGGTCCATGTAAAGGTTTTGCATGAGCACAAGCAAGTGTTCTGGGATTCCCATTCTTATCAAGATTAGCCACAATTTGTTGTGATCCACACAATCAAATGTATAGTCAATGAAGCTCAGATAGACATTCCTCTGGTACTCTGCTTTCAGCCAAGATCCATCTGACTTTGACAATGATGTCCATAGTACCACGGCCTCTTCTAAACTCAGCTTGTATTTCTGGTAGTTCTCTGTTGATGTACTATTGTTCTGGTTGTTTTAAGATGATCTTTAGCATGCTAATTCTGTGTAACACATGAATGGATTTTCTAGTGTTCCAACATTCTTTTTTTTTTGTTAAGATAATAAAATTACTTAGAGAATGTCAAAGAAATAGCTTTATTTTCCCTCAAAGAACCAGAAAGCTGAAAACTTTTGTGTAATTAGTGTTCTTATTTGACTTCACTTGTATTTTCTTAGCTCGTTATATGCTTAATTTAGACTTGTTTTATTTTAATGATATTTTTCCTATTTTAAGTGAAAATATAATGTATGAGTAGCTGAAGTTTACTCCTGCAAGAAGGATGTTAGTGTATGAATAGTAAATACATATCACTTATGTGGGTTTTTCCTTCTGTGTGATTAACAGTTTCTGAAACCCATTGTAGGGTCAGCTATGAATTGGTTCCAAATTTATGGCACATAAAGATAACAAAAATAAATAAAGTCCATCTTCAGTCTAGTATATATACACTAAAAGTACACCTTCAGTCTCATTTGTATAGTAAAAGTACATCTATGATTTGAAAATGTTATCATTTCTGTTTTCCAAGAGATCTTGGTTGAGTGCCATTCTTACTTTATATATGGGGGAGATGAATCATCTGGGACAATTATTTGGTGGTCTGGTAACACGTGCATCTAGACTCATTAAGGAAAAAGGCCTGACTTGCTCCAGTGAACTGGGTGCTGAGTGTGACGTGGAGGCCTTGTCTTCCTTGAACGTTATCCTGGATAAGCACTACCGTTAGTGCTTACTCAGCATCTGCTGATGGAGTAGCCTCCAGACTATGGTTACTTTTTCCTTTGATTGTTTGCATTCATCTTTAGCAACGGCATCATTTTTAAGTCTTATATACTTTTAAAACCTTTTGTAGTTCTGATGCATTGCAAAGAAATCATGTGCTGCTCTGTAATTAGAGTTTATATATAAAACCCTTTGTAGAGCCTATGTTGTTATGTACCACCAAGGTGCTTGTGATTCACAGTGACCTTATGTACAATATCCCTGAAACCTGCTCTGTCCTGTGCCAACTTTACTGTCTCCTACACACGTACCCTCATTACCCAGTCACTGCATCAATCCGTCTCATCGATGGTCTCCCTCTCTTTATCTTTTTCACCACCCTTGCAAGCATGATGTCCCTCTCCAGTCCCTCCTTGCAACATGTCCAAAGTATTTCAGATGAAGATTTAGAATCCTTGCCTCCAAGGAACAGGCTACTTTCACCTTCTCTGGGATAAATCTGTTTGTTCTCCTAGCAGTCCATGGTATATTTAAAACTCTTCTCCAGCACCACTGCTCAAAGGTGTCAATTCTCTTTCTATCATCCCTAGTCATTGTCCAGCTCTCTGAGCCATAGCAAGCAATTGAAAAGATTATGACCTGGATCAGGTGCACTTTAATCTCCACTCAACAACAAAAACAAAAAGTCTAAACTCTACTCAATAATTGAAACTTGTGTATTATAAAATTCTCTTAGTGTACTTGTTCTAGCTGGTGAAATGCTAGGCCAATGTGGAAATATAGTTTTAAAGTCTGTTGAGCCAACTTGTTTTTGCTTGTACATAGTCATGTACTGTGCCAAAGTCATGCAATTACTGAGGAAGTACTGTGCCAAAGTACTCTGTGTGTGTAATATATACTTTTGTCTATTTTCTTTTTAAAATATTTCCTAAATTGCTGAAAACATCTAATGCTAGTTCTCCATTCAAGGACTTGTGAACCTTGCTCTGTTTTAAATAACTTACAAAGGAAAAATCCTTTCCTTTCTTATTCTCACCTCTCCCTCCAATCATATCTAATGCAGGTGGTAAAATACCAAGCTCTTGGGAGTTACTTCCTTGATTAATTGTGGCATAATAAAACACAGAAAAGCAGCAACAATTCATGCAATTGGGTGATAATTCTCCACCTTTATGTCCTGCATTTTTCAGCCCTGTCCGTGTTTGACAAGTGCATTTGTGAAGCTTAAGTATTTCAGGTTACAGTTAAGATATGTAATTAGATTCTAAGATTAGATAGATAGATACATAGATGATAGACAGGTAGACAGACAGACTTCCCAATACTTTGCTACAAGGAGAAAAACCAATTAAGCAAACTTTTGTCAGATTAAAAAATAAAGACAAAAGAAGATAAAAATACCTTCCACCTGAAAATTTGTAAGAAACATCATTCATAAGGATGTGCCATGTGTGTATTGTTATTTCTTGGTAGAACCAGCAGGCCCAAAGACCCCTCCTGCTCTTCTGTAATAAAGGTAGAAGTCAGGAATTTTCTAGATAAATAAATCTAGTACCTTTAGAAGTATGATATGATGGGGGTTGGGAAAAGGCTTTGGATATGAATTAGTCTTTCATAACACTGGTTGAATATAGTTTTCTAAGCCTTTACACTTATTAGAAGAAAATTAGCTATCTGAGAAGCTGTATTAACTCAAACAAGCCAACAGAGAGTCACTGCAGTATGAAAATGCATTCAAACTGTGTAAAATTCTCTGTGCTGCTAACACTTAACTCCAGGCTAGAAACATTTCCAATAATCATAATGATTATGATGATTAAAGCAACTAATAATTCCTGAATATAAACCACTGGCAAACACTTCTTGAACATTAATTAAGCAACAACTCGTTCAATAGTAATGGTAAATAGTGTATCATTTTACAGTTGTGGAAACCAAGATTCAGAAAAGTTGGTTAACTTGTCCAAGCTCATTTAAATATGTTCTTTGACAGTTTAAATCAATTCTTTTCTGTGGAATGGAAATAAGCTGACCTATTATTGCCATTTTACACTAGCATTAATATTTCTATAAAGAAAAAAAATCCTTGAATAATGCAAGGAAAATTTTCTAGAAGACACCAGAAATTTTATTTTATTGGGGGCAACATGTATTTTATTGTTGACAGGCACAGGAAATTCCCTTGAGATTGTGCTAACTATAAACCTTCTAGAAGATTGTAATCTAATCTGGCAGATATAGCAAATGTGTGATGAATTACTCGTAATAATTAAAAAACAAAATGTCAGCAAATGCAAAATAGGTGCATGTGTCCAACTGAATTTTTATACCTCTGGATCTAATTTATATTAATTGTAAAATGTTGGCAACAACTAACATCAAAGATTTCTTCCTGTTCTCAAACATATGCTGACAATTCCAATAAAAATATGGGGGGAATTTGTCTTTACCAAAATTAAAGTGTTTTTTTGTCCTTATTTTTGAGAAATAATCCTTGGAGTAATAGGGATGCTTTAGCCTGTGTCCTCCAGACACATGTTATGATTTGTGCTGGTGAGGTAGGGGAAGGGTGGCTAGCCAGAATTGAAAATATTCACCTCAGAGTCTTATGTTAACTAACCTCGAAAAACATAATTCACCTTATACAACTGGGCAAAAAAGGCTCAGGACACTATAACTCAGAGAGCTTCCTAATTGGTTAAAGGCATATATGCATTCAAGAAAGATCCTTTAAAAAATAAAATCTTCAGTTTGGGATCTCTCTCAGACTTTGCCCATATGACTCTTCTATAGACCAATCTTATTTTGTATTCTTTCATAAATCTATAATCACAAGAATAGAACTTTTCATGAGCTCTGAGAGAAATCGCAGTGATTTATTGAACTCAGTGGATAAGAAGCCAGAAGGTGAAAGTGAGAATTTCATGTGAACTCACACACTTGTACTTGGTGTTTTTGCATTTGCAGTCTAAAGAGCAGGGTCATTTAACCTGTGAGATCGTCCCTAGTTCTGAGTGGCTAGGGTAAAAAAGAGTGTGCGGTGTGAGTGGCTTGTGTCAGAAAAGGTTGAGCAGTTTAACTTGATCAATTTCCATATGGTGGGGACTAGATTAATTCTGATTCTTATCCTTGAAGTCATCCATAACAGTAGATATGAATAAATTGAGTGAAGGATATGCCAGGTATTGACTGACCAAAGCAAAGTGGAGATTATCACCTTATGTCTTCTAGAAATGATGTTTGAACCATAGCCAGAGAAGGTGAGCCACTTTAATTAACTTAGAGAAATGGGCATTATAATTGTGGAAATATGTATCATGAAAGTATTCATAGCCCGAGAAAATAGCAAAGGAAGAAAGAAGAAACAAGATCAAAGAATGATATATTTTCTAGAGTAGGTAGATAGTCCATACCATGGAGTGCTAAGAGAATGAACAATTTCATCCTGGAGAGGGTGAAGCCAGGCTGCTCCTTAGAGGCAAGGATTCTGAAGCTCCATCTGACATACTTTGGACATGTTGCAAGGAGGGACCGGTCCTTGGAGAGGAACATCATGCTTGGGAGGGTGGAGGGACAGCGCAGGAGAGGAAGACCCTCGATGAGATGGATTGATTGATTCAGTTCCTGGGGTAATGGGGGTAGGTGTGTCATAGACAATAAGATTGGCAAGGGACAGAGCAGGGTTTAGGGATGTTGTACATAGGGTCACTTTGACTCACAGGTGACTAGATGACACATAACAACAACAACAGCAACAGTAGTTTAGAAAAATTGGAGGAATATACTGATAAAGAGCATATTAGAATTACCAAGGGATCAATTTTTAAAACAAGCCCAACTACCAGATTAACAATTAGCGTTTCTGGAGATGGGCTATAACTTTTAAAATAAGTTTGCTGATACATATTACATACAATATAAAATTAATTCATTAAACTGTGCAATTCAGCAGCTTTTTTTCGGATATTAAAAATTGTGCAACGGTCTCCACAATTTATTTTCATCATCCCAAATTAAATGTATACTCCTCAGCAGTCTCTCCACAGTTGTCCTAATCCTCTCATTTTGGGAAATCACTAATCTAAATATATTTGCTATAAATTTACCTGTTCTGAATAGAGCATGTAAAGGGAATTTTACAATATATGCTATTTTATGATTGTCTCTTTTACTTAGCACGTTCTCAAGGCTCGCAATCATCAGCAATTCTTTTTAATCTCTGGGTAATATTCCATTATATAAATGCATTCCATTCTCTTTGTTTATGGATCTATTAACAGACTTAGGGCTATTTCCACTTTTTTTGTTTCAATGAATAATGCTACTATAAATATTTATGTACAAGTTTTTATGTGGTGGACATATGTTTTCATTTCTCCTAAGAGAAACTATGGGAACATAAGCTTTCTCAACATTGAGCATTTTGAAAAGCAGTCAGAATGTTTTCAAAGCAGTTGCACTATTTTACGTTTGTGTCAGCAGTGTATGAGTGTTTCATTTTGTCCAAATCCGGGTTATCACGCATCTGTTTTGTTTGTTTGTTTGTTTTAGTCAGCGTAGTAGGTATGAAGTGTAACTCTTTATGTTCTTGAATTGTATCTTCCTTATGAAGGGAGTCCACTCTAACAACAAAACTAAGAAAGACTTAGAGAATCTTTTCCTACTTTCTTTAGAAAAAAAAAGTAGATTTAAACCTGTTAATAACTTTTAATTCAGTTCTGAAACACTTATTATTGAATTATGTTTTTGTGTTGTGTTGTTGTTATGTGTTGTCGAGTCGCCTATGACTTATAGCGACCTTATTTATGTTCAACAGCCCTAAGCCCTACTCTATCCTGTTCCAAACTCACTGTCTCTGACACACATACCCCCATTACCCCATTCATTAAATCAATCCATCTCATGGGGGGGTCTTCCTTTTCTCTGCTGTCCCTCAACCCTCCCAAACATGACGTCCCACTCCAAGGACTAGTCCCTCCTTGTAACATGTCCAAAGTATGTCAGATGAAGCTTAGGATCCTTGCCTCTGAGGAGCAGCCTGGTTTATCCCTCTCCAGGACAATCCTCTTCATTCTCTTAGCAGTCCATAGTATATTCAATACTCTTCTCCAATACCACAGCTCAAAAGCATGAATTCTCCATCTGTCATCCCTAGTCATTGTCCAGCTCTCTAACACATAGCAAGTGATTGCAAAGACCATGGCCTGTATCAGGTGCACCTTAGTCTCCAGAGTGACATTGTTGCTCTACAGTATGTTGGAGAGTTCTCTAACAGCAGGCTTTCCCATTGCAATGCATCTTTCGGTTTCCTGGCTGCTGGTGCCAAGAGTGTTGACTATGGAGCCAAGCAAACTAAAGCTGTTAACAATCTCAATCTTTTCACCATCTATCATGATGTTGCCAATTGACCCAGTGGTGAGAATCAATGTTTTCTTGATATTGAGCCTCAGTCCATATTGAAGGCTGTAGTCCTTGACCTTCTGCAGCAAGTGCTTCAGGTCCTCCTCAGTTTCAGCAGGCAGGGTTGTGTCATCTGCATAACAAAGATTGTTGATAAATCTTCCTCCAATCCTAAGGCTACATTTCTCCTCATAGAGTCCGGCCTCCTGGATAATCTGTTCTGCATATTGATTGAAAAGGTATAGAGATAGGACACATCCCTGGCATACACCCTTTCCCAATTTTGAAACATGCAGTGTTTCCTTGCTCTATTCTGACAACTGCCTCCTGGTCCAAGTATAGGTTTCGCATTAGCACAATCAAGTGTTCTTGGATTCCAGTTCTTCTCAGAGTTAGTCACAATTTGTTGTGATCCACACCGTCAAATGCCTTTGCATAATCAATGAAGCACAGATAGACATTCCTCTGGTACTCCTTGCTTTCAGCCAAGATCCCTCTAAAATTAACTCCAGTATCCCTAGTACCACGACCCCTTCTAAATCCAGCCTGCACTTCCAGCAGTTCTCTGTTGATGTGCTATTCCAGTAGTTTTTGGATAATCTTCAGCAGAATCTTTCTTGCATGTGTTATTAATGATATTGTTCAATAATTTCCACACTCTTTGGATCACCTTTCTTTGGAATGAGAACAAATATAGATCTCTTTCAGTCAGTTAGCCAAGTGATTGCCTTCCAGATTTTGTAGCACAACTTAGTAAGTACATCTAGGGCAGCATCTGTTAGTTGAAATATGTCAATTGGTATGCCATCAATTCTTTGCCAATTTTTTCAAAGCAGAGGTTCTTTATTTATTAGGAACATAAGTCTGATGTGAAGAGATTGAGATTGTTAACAACTTCAGGTTTGCTTGGCTCCACAATCAACACTTTTGGTACCACCAGCCAGGAAATTAAAAGACAAATTGCATTGGGAAAGTTTGCTGTCAGAGACCTCTCCAAAGTATTGAAGAGCAACGATGTCAATATGGAGACTAAGGTGTGCCTGATCCAGGCCGTGGTCTTTGCAATAACTTGTGATGCATCAGAAAGCTGAACAATGTCTAGGGATTATAGAAGGAGAATTGATGCCTTTGAGCTGTGGTGCTAGAGAAGAGTACATACCATGTATGGCTAGAAGAAGAAACAGTTTCGCCCTACAGAGAGTGAAACCAAGCTGCTCCTTGTAGGTAAGAATTTTGAAGCTCCATCTGACATACTTTGCACATGTTGCAAGGAGGAACCAGTCCTTGAAGGGGGACATCATACTTGGGAGGTTGGAAGGAAAGCACAAGAGAGGAAGACTCTTGATGAGATGGATTGATTCAGTGATTGTGATAATGGGGGTAGATGAGTCAGAGACAGTGAGATTGGCACAGGATAGAGCAGGGCATTGGGCTGTTGTACATAGGATCACTATGAGTTGCAAGCGACTTGATTGCACATAACAAGTCTATAATCAGATGTATATTTTGTAAATATGTTTTCCTTATTCTCTGAATTGTCTTCTTAATTATTGGTATATTCTTTGAATGCCAAATGTTTTTAATTTTCATGAAACCCATGGGATATTTTCATTTAAAAAATAATTTTACTGTCATATCTGGAAAGGGTTGCCTCACCCCAGGACAAGATCATTTACTCCTATATTTAATTTAAAAAGTTTTACAGGTTTTAGTATTGCATTAGGTCAATGATGAAGTTTGAATTAATTTTTCAGAACATTGTATAAAAAACATGGTCCAGTTTTATTTCATTTTAATGTGTATGGATATCCAGTCACTGTTGAAAATACTATACATTCATTCCCCCTTTTTAGCTACCTTGGTGTCCTTGCTAAAAATTACTTGACCATTAATTAAGATATTATTTTTGTAATCCCAATTCTTTTCCACTCCATATGTTTATGTGCCAGTTCCAGAATGTCTTTAACATTGAAGCTCTGTAGTAAGTTTCATAATCAATTATCTAGAGCCCTCCAAAATTGTTCTTTATTCAATACACTTGTAGATACCCGACCTTGAATTTCCATTTGATTGTTAGGACTACTTTGTCAGTGAAGAATCATGATTTTTCAAACTCTGCAGTTGATTCTAACATGAGTTATAGCTCAAAAACAACTGGAATATGGTTGAGAGGGTCACTTAATTTGTGTCCAGATGCTGCATTGAATAATTGATTCATCATTTAATAGCTAATGTAATCCTATGATATAGATACTATTGTCTTCAATTTATAGATAAGAATTCCGAAAATTTTAGTTTAGCTTGGAGGCAAGGATTCTGGGGCTTCGTCTGACATACTTTGGACATGTTGTAAGGAGAGACAGGTCTTTGGAGAGGGACATCATGCTGGGTAGAGTAGAGGGACAGCACAGGAGGGGAAGACCCTCTATGAGGTGGATTGATTCAGTGACTGAGGTAATCAGGATGGGTGTGTCAGAGGCAATGAGAGTGGCACAGGATAGACCAGGGTTTAGGGCTGTTGTACATAGGGTCGCTATGAGTCGCAAACGACTCGACGGCACATAACAACAACAACAACATATTAATATTGCAAAGATGAGTTGAATTTAGGTTTTAGCATTAGTTACTTTCTTTTCTTCTGAGAAACAGGTGACCAGCACAAAGCATTTGGTCAGTTACTTATTTTCTCTCTCTTTTGCCCTCTTAAATTATGTTTAGTATGTATAGTATCTTCATGTTACTATTAAAACAACCACATTAATAAAACCCCACATTATTATATTCAACAAAGAATATAAAAGAGGTTTCATTGTTTAATACGGTGTGGTCATGGTCTACGAGAACTATGAATGTGAGTATGTGTCAGAGACACTGTGTTCCCAAATGTCATATTGTAACCAAACATTCCACTTGTACACAGAACTTGATAAAAAGGACAAAGCAGCCAGTTGTTTAAACCTGAAATCACTTTCGGATCCTGAGCATCTGATTTTTTTTTCCTAATGTGAGCACTTATGTGTTAAGATATATTATTATGAAATATTGGAGAGTCTAAGAGGTCCACTTCTTTGTACTCTCCTTACTTGGTCTTGAGCTCTACATATTTTTCTAAAAATTGTTTGCTGGTTCATGAAGTTCAAGTCTAAAAACTACTGTGATAGGCAGTAACAAACTACTGAAGAAATGAATGGGATCTTAAATGATACCCTTAGGTTTATGTATAAGAAAAATTAATATTTCAGCAGTGGTTCTGGGATACCTGGCTATCTGTATGTAAAACTGCTATTTCAAAGGATATACCAAAATGAACTAGAAATGGATCAAAGACTGTAATATAACTGTTAAGGCTATAAAACTTTGAGAAAAAAGCTTGGGAGTAAATTTTCATGACAGAGTTAGGCAATACATAACATGAGAAAGGAAATTAACAAAGGGGGGAAAACAAATAAATTTAACTTCATTAAAAGCCTTATTATTATTATTATTATTATTATTATTCAAATAACGCTTTCAATAAAGTGAAAAGACAATTCACAAAATAGGATGGCATATAGTTGATAAAACATGTGCAATACAGACTAGGTAAATAACTCAGTAACAAAATGGCAAACATAATGATAAAAAATTGGGGCGAGCTCTGGTGGCCTAGTGACAAGAAGGTGTACTGCAATCCCAGAGGTGCATGGTTCAAACCCACCAGATGCTCTGCTGGAGAAGGAGGAACAATCTCTTCCTGTACCAGTCAGATCTGATTTGATGGTGCGCACACACACACACACACACATACACACATAATAAAATTTAAAAAATGTTAAAAATTGGGCAAAAACATTTCTTTAAAGAAAATATGTAATGAGCTAAATAAACACATAATAAAAACGATGCTCACTATCATTAACCATCAGGGAAATGTAAATTTAAAATGCAAGGAGATGCAAGTTAACATATGAAGAAAAAAAAAATAAGAGTCAATCACTATTGAGTAAGTAGATTCCCACTAGGACTGAATGGCACATGACAGCATCCCTTAACCTGATGTGTGCAGAATACAAGAGCACAGGTAGACAGATCTGGAACTTTGCTGCTGAAAGATCACAGTTCTGAAAATCCTGTGAAGCACAATTTACTCTGCATACCTGAGGTTGCTATGAGTTGGAATCAACTCAAGGGCAGTTAACAGCAACAATTATGGCTATTCATGTTGAGCATATCTGTTTAAGCTCATTTAGCTTTCACTTATTGTCTTTGATAAAATGTATAGCTCTGGAGTAAAAGCACCCAGAGTCAAGACTCCCACTTCCTAGGGTATCTCACTCTCCTGGAGAATCATTTTAAATTAAGTTCTTGTTTGGAGACAAATTTGCTTATCTACTACATCTTTTTTCATTCAATCTTGTAAAAAGAATTTAGACATATTGCTATCTCAGCTTTCCCAAAATTTTTGTTTGTTTGTCTATTGTATGAGATGTGGTGGATTACAGATTGGATAAATGTTTGTACAATAAAGGGCAGCAAGATTAATCTTCAAATTAGAATTCTATTTTTGAAAAGCTAAACTGTCAATCAGATATGTGGATGACGGTACTGAGCCCCTGTGTGGTGCTGGACTAGCTCTCTCGGCATAAATCCATTTTTGCTGTGTATAATAAGCATAGAAGCTCGCTGTTACAGGGCTTTTACTGAAGGCATCTCTCTAGAATACTGAGAAGGTATTATCGATACTCCTGACATTCAGCTTAATCAAGATGTGACCCTTTCAGGCAACCTAACAATATGTTTACATTACACAGACAGAATTTTTCTCTTAAGATTCTATTAAATATTTAACTAACACCACTAAAGAATGGTACCAACAAACAAATGCAACTGTATCAAAATGTGAAATCAATCCATTTTCAATCTACTTTGGCAAAATTCTCCTAAACCAAGCAGGCAGGAGGCCTGTGGTAAAGGAGGGAGAGATGTTAGGCCTTGGGCCAGAAACTAAATCTCTGTTATTGTAACTGCTTTGAAATGGACATAATTTTCTGTTTGCTGACAAAAGAAGTAGGCTTGGAGAAGCAGGTACCTGATGCTTGTTTTTTATCTGGAGACTCGGGAGGTATCTAGGGAAGTTGTGGTAATTCTTTCTCCTACTTCCCGTCCCCTACTATTTTTTTTCCCCTACTCTTTTAAAACTGAAAGAGGCATACAGTTTTGAATCCACCAGCTGCTCTGGGAAAGAAGGATGGGGCAGTATCTTTCTGTGCAACTTACTGCCTCTGATAACCCACTGGAGAGTCAGCTGTGAGTCAGTTCTGACAGATGGTACACAGCAGCAGCAACACTTTCTTTAAAGGATGGCTGGTGGCTCACAGGTGAGATAAGGGAGACCCAGGTTTGATTCCAGAGAGTTTACCTCTTAACATAGTTATCATCTGTCAGTGGAAGCATGTTGCTCTGATGCTGGACTGATTTCAGCAGAGTTTTCAGACTTAGGGACTGAGAAAAAAGGCATGGTGATTTACCGCTTAAAATCAGCCAATAGCACCATTAGTCACAGCGATCCATAGCATCTCATGGAAGCATTTATTTCCTTTGTATAAGGAATCACCATAAGTCAAAGATTCACCGGCTCCATACCACCAACCAGCTAGTGAATTTATTGCCATTATGTCAGTATGTCAGAACCAACTCATATTTGACCCTTCGGTGGATTTTTTTTTCTAGAATCTAAATTGTACAGGAGATTGCCTCCTGAGGAGAATCTGCTGGATTCAAGCCACCTGCTTTTGGGTTGGCAGCACAGCTCCTTAACCACTAGGCCACCAGAGCTCCATAACAACATCCCTACTTTCTGTAAAATGTCTTTGCTGCTCATGTAAGTTTCTTCAGGATTCCCAAAGAAAAATATTATTTGAGAATTCACAGTTTTAGCTATACTCTACTGGCAAAGCTAGGCATATTAAGAAATATCTTTAATGATCAAGCTCCAAAGCAGTAGAAATAATCATAATAATAATAATGAAAATACTTTTATTTAGCACAGCACAGTACAAAATACATGTATTATGTTGTTTCGTTTTCTTGGTGGAGAAAGTGGTACTGTTAATGGTTCATTGCCTGATTTATTTTATTTTATTTTATTGTAAAAAAACAAAAAACAAACCAAAACCCATGAAGCAAAGAATTTATCTCCATAGGCAAACCCGATGAAGTGACTCTTAGAACAGTTTATGTCAGAGCAGTAAGCGAGTGTTCTTGCTCTTTTCCATCCCTCCAATTGTACTTTGACTAAGAAATCGTAAATTGTCATACGAACTCAACAAGTGTAGAAAGAAACTCCCAAACTTGTTGCCATTGCGTCTGAACTGGCTCATAGCTGACCCTTCGGCGGGTTTTTAGAGGGTTTTGGCCTTTTCCCTCAGAACTTCTGGTGGATGGAATCATGCAAGAGGCTCTGTCTTTGGATTAGCAGCACAGCTTGTAATGGACCGCATGATCATAACTCCCTTCCAAAAGAGCTAGAGCGTTGTAACAATTTCCCCTACATTGTTCCAAAAGGGTCCATTAAGTTCCCAAATTTAAGGAAGAGAAAGAGATGGCAAGAAGGAAAAAGATTTTGGGACTGGATATGGAATGAAGACCAAATGTCCTTGTTCTCTGAAACTTATGCAAATAAAGTAGGTTGTACTTTTCTGACCCATTGCTGCCGCTGCCGCTAAGTTGCTTTGCTTGCCTCCCACTCATAGTAACCTTATGTCGAACACAGTGAGGTGTCACCTGGTTGTGCTCCATCTCTGTGATCAAAGCTATGTTTGAGTGCGTTGATTCGGCTTTGTGTCAGTCCGTTGCACTCAAGGTTTCTTTCCATTTCACTGACCTTCCACTCTACCAAACATGATGTCCTTTTCTAGCTATTGATCTCTCCTGACAATGTCCCCAAAGTCTCACTATCCTCACTTTTAAGGAGCATCATATCTGTATTCTTTCCGTCTTTTATAAATTAAAGAATGCATTTCTGGCCTTCTACTTTGCTGCTAAATAGACTGTCAACTTTAACTTCAAGAAACAATTCTTACTTTTAAAAAAAAAAACCAAGCAAAGGAGGACAGAATATTTGTGATTTAAACTGAGTACCAGAGATTTAACAAGTAGTACAGGAAGCTTGAGTGTTGGTATGCTTTCAAATACTAGCTTTGGGTTGACATAGGGGAGAGATGGTGGAGAGGCCTGTGTCTCTACAAGAATAAAAGGAAAAAGAGCTTGGAATGTCCCACAGCTTTTTATTATTTCTCATTTGCTCATTCTAAATAAATATTTGCACTGTAGCTAATTTTGTGTTTGTAGTCTCATTTTCTTTCCTAAAGAGCTTCCTCCTCCCTAATCATCTAATTATTGTTGTTATTTGCCATTGCGCTGATTCTAACTCACAGAAACCTTATATGATAGAGTGGAAGTGCCCTATAGGGTTTTCTGGGTTGCAGTCTTTACAGGATGATATTGCAAGGCCTTTTTACCTATGGAGTGAGTCACTGATAGATTCAAACTATCACAGTCTCAGTTACTAGCACAGCATTCAACCATTGTGGCCTGCTGTGCTCCATCACCTTTTCAAGGCAGTGACCTCTTGCCTGAATGATCTTCTGAGGTACTTCTGAGTCAGTATGAATGACCTACCTTTGGTTTAGTAGTCCCGTGCTTAATCACTTGCATCATAGGAATCCCTGGGTGAAGAAATATAATTCAAAAGGGCATCATAGCAAGTAACTTGAACCTTCAAAAGGCCAGATTCAGAAAAATGATAATGGTTGTGATCAGAAGGAAGTTTACCACTCCAATATGCAAAGTAAATGAGACCTCTCTATTTCCTGAAATTCATCCGTATCCTTATGCCTCACCATTGACTGGATTTCTTTCTTTCTTTCCTTCCATTTGAAATACTTCTTAGCAAATAAATGCTCAGGTCTTTGCAGAGTTCTTCCTTCAGCTATGGAGAGATGTCCTCTGGTTGCACTGGGCACTCTGAGGGACTGGTGAAAGGGAGCCTCTGAACTAACTAATTTGTCTGTGGTTCTTTATTGGCCTTTTGGAACTCTTTCCCCCAACTTTACTGGAAGCTGTCACATGCTTTGACTGGTGGAATCTTGGTTATCTTGATCTTTGTTGTCTTAACTTCATGGTTTTCCCTGCATACTTAGCCTCACTAGCACTGAATATACTTGCAGCTTCTGTACGCAACTCCCAAGGATCTCCTTGTGGCCCTCGGTGATTTTGTTTCCTGCAGAGAAAATCCCATCTAATGCTTACCAGCCACACTGTTCTCCATTCACTCTCCTATTCCTCTCCTGTAGAATATCTTCCACACCATACATACATGACTTAAGTTAAACTTAGGATAGCTAAACTCAAATAATTTTCCTTTCATGGAGCCATCACTCATTGCTTTCCTCATTCCCTTCTTAGGGAGTAGGAGAAATTTAAATTTTCTTTTCTTGTGCATATGCTTCTTCTTGGTACACTAAGCCTACAGCTTAGATGCAATGACGGAAAGGCCATCTTCTCCAATATTAAAGAAACACTTGAGATGTGCTGTAGGCTTGGTGTCGATGTGTTCATTGGAGCTAATAGAATTTAGGCAACTTTTATTTCAGTGCTGAAAATCTGGAAATTCAAAGCTGAATATTAGCTCTGCCTATCAATCCTATCTCAACAACCAAAATGCTCCATGGACCAAATCTGTGCATTGCCACAGTGATTTAACTCGAAATTAGTATCTTTGTCACAAGTTTGTTGTTGTTATCAAGTCAGAACTGACCCATAACTGACCCTCCAGTGGATTTTCAGAAGCAGTTAGTTGCTCGGGAGGAGACAAATGCCACCGAGTTGAGTACCACTGATAGCACCCCTATGAACAACAGATCTGAACCCTATCCTATCTTGTGCCGTCCTCACATTTCCTGACACACAAGAATCCAAGAGCCCATTATAGCAGTCAGTGTATCAGTCTACCTGGTTGAGGGTTTTCCTCTCCTTTGCCGACCCTCTGCCTTTCCAAGCATCATGTCCCTCTTGAAGGAGTAGCCCTTTTTTATCATCATACCCTAAGTATGTGAGACAAAGCTTTATCATCTTTGCCTCCAAGGAGCACATTGGCTTCCGTTCCCCCAACATGTATTTGTTTATTCTTTTTGTAGTCCATAGGATGTTCAGTACTCTTCTCCAACACCGCAGCTCAAAGACGTCAGTTCTACCCTGATATTCTTATTCATTGTCAGTTCTCAGATGTATAGCCTGAATCAGAGACAACTTAGTGCTCAGACTGATATCATTACTCCTCAAGAATTTAGAGTGGCCCCTGACTGCACACTTTCCCAGTGCAAAATGTCTCCTGATTTCCTTACTGCTGGTACAAAGGGTGTTGGCTGTGGATCCAAATAAGATGAAGTTGTTGGAAGTTTCAGTCTTTTCTCCATCTACCATGATATTAGCGAAAGTCCAGTGGTAAGAATGTTCATTTTTTTAACATTGAGATACACTCTATATTGAAGAGGCATATTGATTTTCTGCAACAAGTGCTTCAAGTCCTCCTCACTTTCACCAAGCAAGGTTGTATCATCTGCATAATGCAAGTAATTGATAAGACTCCCTCCAATCCTGATGCCACATTTTTTCTTCAAAGAGTCCAGTTTGTTGAATAATTTGCTCAGTGTACAGACTGAATAGGTATGGAGGGAGAATAAAACCCTGACACACTCCCTTCTGAATTTCAAACCACGTAGTGTTCTCCTGCTCTGTTTGCACCGCAGCCTCTTTGTCTGGGTATAGGTTTCTCATGAGCACAATTAAGTGCTCTAGAATTCCCATTCTTCTCAATGTCAGCTATAACTTGTTATGATTCAAAGAGCCAAATGCCTTTGCATAGTTAATGAAGGATAAATTGACATTCTTCTGGTATCCTTTACTTACAGCCAGGGTCCATCTGATACCAGTAATTATATCCCTGGTGTCACGGTCTCTTTTAAATCTTGCTTGAACTTCTGGCAATCCCTCATCTATGTACTGTTTGAGTTGTCTTTGCAAGATATTCAACATTATTTTGCTTGCATGTGATATTAATTCTGTTATTCTAAAGTTTCCACATTCTGTTGGATCATCTTTGTTGGGAATGAGAATAAATATGAGCTTCTTCCAATCCATTGACCAGACAACTGTCTTCCAGAATATCCTGGCATAGACTGGTAAGCGCATTCAGCACTGTATCTATTAATCAAAACAATAGGTACCTATCGATTTCTGGCAACTTACTTTTTGCCTTCCGTACAGCTTCAGTTCCCTCCTTCATTACCATTGGCTCCTGCTCATATGATACTTCCTGACATTTTTCAGTATTAGTTAATTTTTTGGGTACAGTGATTCTGTGTACTCCATCATCTTTTGATGTTTCTTGGGTTATTCAATATATTGTCCATTGTATTTTCAATATTACAATTTGAGGCTGAAATTTGTTTTTTAGTGCTCTCAGTTTCAGAAATGCAAAGTAAGTTCTTCCCTTTATATTGTCTAATTCCCTTTATATTCTCTCTGCACATTCCATTATAATACTTTTTTTGGTCTTCTTGAGCTGCCCTTTGAAATCTTCTGTTCAGCTCCTTTTAATTTTTTTTTTATTTTATATTGGTTTGCTGACAAAGTTTGCATCCATTGCATTTCACACTATCCTTCATTTACATTATATTTCATACTATCATTCCTATTCATTATGTTTTATAAAATTAATCATCATTGAACTATGCTCACCATTACCCTGTCTTTCCAGATTGCCACTGGATTTTCTGTTCAGCTCCATTACTTCAGCATTTTTTCCACTTGTTTTGGCTACTCAACATTCTAATGTAATTTTCAGTCTCTTCTGACATTTCATTTCAGGATTTTTTTCCCCTTTCCCCCCCTGCTTTTAGAATGACATCTTGCTGTCTTCTTGGATTATATCCTTGATGTCATCCCACAACTTACCTGGTCTTCATTCACTGGTGTTCAATGCTTCAAACCTATTCTTAAGATTATTTTGAAATTCAGGATCATATTTTTATTCTCATGGACATGTTTTAATTTTATTTGGTCTCAATTTTAACTTGAGAGACTATTAAATGTATTCTTCCGATTTTCTTTTGAAATATCTTTCACATGCAGCAGTATCATATTTTTATTTCCATTACTGTTCTAGATGAAAATGAGGGTTTGTTTAAAAAAATTACTTTGTATTAGTTTGCAAACATAATTGGTGTCATTATATTTCATTTATATGAACTGTGCTCCACACATTCCTTCATTAACATTGTGTTTCATACGTTCGTGCCCACACAACGTGTTTTATAAAATCAATCACCATTGGTCTATATCCACTGCTACCCCATCTTTTCAGGTCCCTGTTGGATCTTTCCTAATTCCTTCACCCCTCTCTTTGCCCACCAAACTCTGTGACTTCATGATTTCTCCTGCCTGCCAATCCTCATCTCCCCTATCCCTCTGCTTCCCCCTTTGGACTTTTGTACAAATCTTTCTAGTCACCTTTCTATTTTTACAATTATGGTTTTATGTAGTATTTGTCCACATGAGACTGAGTTAATTCAATCACCATAATATTCAGCAGCTTCTTTCCTGTTATATAGTATTTGTTTAAAAATAATTGCTCTTGAGTTCTGTGTAGTATCCCATCATGTGACTGTACCACACATTCTAAATTTATTCGTTTGTTGATGGGCATTTGGACTGTTTCCATTTTCTTGCAACTGGGAATAAAGCTGCTAAGAACATCAGTGTACAAATCTCAATTTGTGTCTCAGTTCTGTTTTCTTCAGGGATATTCCTAACAGTGGAATAGCTTAGTCACATGGCTTTTCTATGTTCAGCTTTTTTTAGGAAACACCAAACTGCCCTCGAGAGTGCTTGTACAGTTTTACTGTGCATGAGAGTTGCATACACAGAGTTTTGTAAGCTTTTTCTTATCCTTTTATCTTAATTTCTCATTTTATGGCTTTGTGGTCTGAGAAAATACTTTGTATCATTTTAATGTTTTTTAATTTGTTGAGGCTTGCTTTGTGTCCCAATATACTATCAATTCTGGAAAATGTAAAATGTGCATGTGAAAAGAAAGTAAATTGATTTTTAGTTGGGTGTAGTACCCTGCATACATTCACAAGTTCATGTTCACTGATTGTATAGTTTAGATCTTCTGCATCTTTGTTAAGTTTCGTTCAAGTTGACTTTTCCTTTGGTATGAGTGGTATGTGAAAGTCTCCTATCACTATTATGGTGCTAATTTTTTCTTCAAGTCTGTTAACCACTGTTTTGTGTGTTTTATAGCTCTATCATTTGTTACATAGTTTCTGACCAAAGTTATATGTTCTTGATCTGTTGTGCCTTCTTTAATCATTATATATTTCCTTCTTTTACCTTTTGTGGCAGTTTTATTCCTAAAGTCTATTTTATCAGAGATTAATATTGCCCCTCCTGCTTTTTTTGCGTGTGTTTTTTTGCCATTTTCTTGGTATATCTCCCTCCCCACTTTGATTTATAGTCTATATTTTTCCTCATTTCTTAGATGTGTCGCTGTTAGGCAACATATTGATGAAGTTGATTTTTTTTTTAATACATTCTGCTACTCTTTTTCTCTTAATTGGTGCATTAAGTCAGTTCATGTTAAGTGTGATTATTGACATGTCAGAATTTGTTGTTGCCATTTTGTTGTCTTTCTTTTTCTGTTGTTTCTGGTTGGTTACTATGGTCCATTCACTGGCCTTTGATGTGCGATCAAAACTGGATAGATTATGTATACCGCATTGAAA
>NW_006399819.1:13225403-13239850 GCF_000299155.1 Elephantulus edwardii | reverse complement strand
TAGTGTGTTCCCATTGGGGTTGCTGTCTTCCGACTCACAGACTTTCTGTTTCATCTCTTCTACTAGCATATTGGAAATTTCTGCCATTTCAGTTTTGTTATTCTGGCTTGCATTTTCATGAATTTTTTTTTTTTTATATTTCGAGTACTTTATTGGCTATACCCTCACCTCTTGTGATGATTTTTAAGTCTTGTAACTCTTTACTTATAAGTTTCAATTTTTTCTTCTGTCTTTTGTAATTTCTTCCATAGTTGTCCATGTTCCCCTGCAATAATACCTTTCTTCTGGCTCCCTGTCTGCAGTTTTCAATTTATTTATGACTTCTGTTCTTTCTTACACAGTTACACCTTCTTCTGCAGATATTCATTAACGCCACATCAGTATACTTCTGATTCTCTTGCTTCTTAGGTATTTGCCTTTTTTTTTTTTTAGCAGCTTGCATTCTTTGATCCATCATTTTTAGCTTTCTCAGTAGCTGTTCATATGACTCTGTGTCAATCCATTACTTCTACCTCACCGTCTCTGGGGTATTCATTGAGTCTACAATATATTCTGCCTTTTTAGGAGAAGGCTCGTTTGTTTTTCCACAATGTGTGAAGTTATCTCCTGCTTTTTTGAGATTATATGAATTCTCTCCTTATGTATTAGGCCATTTCTGTCTGAGGAGGTTGTTTGCAGTGTTTTATCTTTGTCATGTAATTCATTAGTTGCAGATTTAAACTGTTCACTTTGTGTGGGAAAGCAACTCACTATACCAGGAGTCCTTTCTTGCCCTGTGCAGTGGGAAAGCTCACCTTTCCTCCAGTCCTTCAAACTTTTTTTCTTTTTCTTTTTCTGGACTGCAGTGCACTCTTATGAGAATCTCACCTGAGTGCTGTCTGCCTCTTCTAAAGTTTTAATTGCCCTTGATTGTCCACAGTGTGGCCAGAGACCAGTTTCCTGCTGACTGCTACACTCTATCCAGGGTGAGTTGAGGAATACCTCTGGTCTCACATGTAGCCTGGTGAGAATCTCTCCTGCTTGCATCTGTCTCTTCTAAAAGCTTGTAATTATCCCTGGGGCTGCTAAAGTTCAGGGTAGCCAGAGATCAACTTCCAACTTCCCCTTGGTTGTGCTCTATCTGGTGTGGGGTCGGGGGCAAGGTAGGCCACAAGCTTCTATGCAGCAGACACCTCAGGTCACACACCCAGCATGGTGGGAATCACTCCTGTCTGTGCCTGACTTTTTAGAAGTTTTTCATTGTCCTTGGTGTTGCTGGTGTGTAGAGCAATTGGAGACCAACTTCAGGTGATAGTTGTTTATTTTGATATGACTTTGGAACAAGCCATATAAGTAAAATAATTGTATTTGGTTAACTGACAGTTCATTGTTAAAGAAAACTTCCTTGAGTATTGCATGTTAGGTGTCAATGAATGGTCAGTCTTCTGGATACTTGAAATTTAGATAAATTCTAAACAAGAAGCATCTGGTTGGCCACAATGTCACCAGATCATTTTGTGAGATCATGAAGGCTACAGGAATTCACATCTCAAAATGATGGCAAGCATGGTTAATGGGATGTGGTTTTACTACTGAAATATAAAGACAAGCCAAATCAATACACCCCAAGAATAGAGAGATTACAGCAGGAGCCTCTGAACCACTCTGTTTGTTGCTACATTTCCTCCCAAAAGTTTATTTTCTACAGAGAATCATCCTTATGAATGTAAGTAACTCTCCAGTGACTTCCTATTAGATTCACAATAAAAGCTAAAATCAGGCAAATAACATCTCACATTTTCTACCTTCTCATTCCATATCCACTTCCTAAACAACATGCCTCCAGACTCTATTAATAAATTTTGATAACTGTCAATAGCTTTAGAGGGGCTTCAAGCCTTTTGTTCATAGGGTTGCTATGAATTGTGCTCAACTCCAAGGCAATCAATCAACAGCAACATTCCATATCAGCTACAGTGGCCTCCCTGAAGATCTTCCTCCCTGCTAGCACATTCCATCCTTAGGTCTCTTCTGATCACAAAAATTATTTCCCTGAGTTAAAACATGGATTGTCCCCTCACTTACTTCACACCCTGCTCAAATATTACTAGAGACTTTAGTCAACCACCCTGAATGAAATAGGGAGTCCTTGTGCAAACAGTTAAGCAGTGGATTACCAGATAACAGGTTTGGGAGTCTGAAGCCCCTCTAAAGTACTCTGTCTCTCTCTCTCTCTCTCTTTTTAAATGTATATACTTTAATAAATTACTTTTGTATTTGATATTTTATTTTTGTGTTTTTTAATGAATTTTAATGAAAGTTTACAGAGACTTTGAATTTCCATTCATTCACTGTTGCACTTTTCTCCCTGCCCAGCCTCCCTGCCCCAGTTTGTTCTTCTCTTTGAAAAGTAAAATTCTTTCATTGTTATACTATCTTGAAGACAGGTCTGGTGATCTGCTTCTTAGCTATCACAGCCTTGAAAACACAATAGAACAATTTTACTTCTTAATTCTCCGAGCTCCATGAGGTATAATTGGCTTGGTGTCAAATAACAACAGCAACAAAATAAAATATAGGCCCTCCCTTGCCTTACTCTTTATTCTTTTTCCCTTCTCTGATTTCTTTCTTTCTTTCTTCCTTCCTTCCTTCCTTCCTTTCTTTCTTTCTTTCTTTTTCTTTCTTCTGTAGTGTCTTATTTTTTAACCTGGTACCACACAGTCAGCATTCATTATTACCTGTTTTTCTTCAACTGAAAGGATACCTCATGAGAATAGGTATGAAATTTTGCTGAGTATCCAGGACCTTGTAGAGTTACGGGCACAAAATAAGTTCTAAATTTCTATGACAAACTCATCCTAGTTTTCCAAGGAATTTTTTAGTGGTATATTTGAAAGCAGGAATCAGGAATGGCATCCACTTTCTAAACCACATACCTCCAGAAACTCTAGGAACTTTGATAAGTGTCGATAGTTATAGAAAAGATTTGGGCATACGCGACTTGAAGGTAATCAACAGCAGCAACAAGTTCCATACACTCAGAAGTGCATTCTGTCCCTGGGCAAGCCAAGATGATTGTGCTCTCAGTAAAGTTATTGAATGAAAGGAGAGAAAGGGAGAATTGGTACAAGGAATTAAGGAAAGGAGTAATAGAAAGACGTGTAATGATAAGTTATCTTTCTGTTAGATATGTATGTAGCAATAGAGGTTTATATGTTTTCTACTTGAACATTGGTATTCTGGGATTTACTGAACTGGATCTGCTATGCTACATAAGCTGGTGTAGGCTATAATTATGAAAATTTATTGGAGCAATTGCACCTATACTTGTGCTGTCATAGCTGACCCTCTAGCAAATTTTCAGAGGCAGTTTAGTCACAGGGGAGGAGATGACCCACCCTTCCCTGTGGAGCAGCTGCTGAATTTGAATCATGTGCCTTGGACTAGGACAGTGAGGAATCTATAATAGAACAATAGTCGTAGAACTATGAGGAGCACTATTTGCTATTTATTTATACAGTTCCTAGAAAAAAATCTCAAGCAAGTTGAAAGACTGTTTTCAATGATGCACTGTTGCTGTTATGTGCTGTCAAGTAGCCTGTGACCCATAGTGATCCCATGTAAAGCAGTTCTGAAACCTGCCCTGTCCTGAGCTAGTCTCACTAATTCCTTCATACGAATCCCCACTGCCCCAGTTACTGTATCAATCCATTTCATCTGAGGTCTTCCACCCTTCTGAGCATGATGTTTTTCTCCAAGGACTGGTCTCTCCTGGCCACATGCCCAAAGTATGTGAGATGGAGCTTCAAAATCCTAGCCTCTGAGGAGAAACTTGGTTTCACCCTGTCCAAGACAGTCATATTTGTTTCCATGATAGTCCATGGTATGTTCAAGTCTCTTCTCCAGCACCACAACTCAAAGGCATCAATTTTTCTTCTGTCATCCTTAGTCATTGTTCAGCTCTCTGATGCACAGCAAGTAATTGCAAAGAACATGGCCTGAATTAGACATACCTTAGTCTCTAAACTGACATCGTTGCTTTTCAGTACTATAGAAAGGTCCCTGACAGCAGATTTTCCCAATGCAATTGGTCTCTTGATTTTCTTACTGCTGGTGTTAAGAGTGTTGATTGTGGAGCCAAGCAAGCTGTAATTGTTAACAACCTCTATCTTTTCTCCATCTATCCTGGTGCTGCCAATTCATCGTCTTGAAGGTCAATCCATGTTGAAGACTATAGTCCTTGACTTTCTACAGCAAGCACTTCAGATACTCCTCAGCTTCAGCAAGCAAGGCTGTGTCATCTGTATAACATAGATTGTTGATGAGTCTGCCTCCAATCCTGATGCCACATTCCTTCATAAAAGCCCTGCTTTCTGACTGATCTGTTTGCACATAGATTGAAAAGGTATGGAGACAGGATTCATCCCTGAGACAGTCCTTTCCTGGTTTTGAACCATGCAATATTTTCCTGCTCTCTTCTAGAATAATATACTAAAACTAACAAAACAATGTTAGTAATATGCCAAGTTTTTTCTTTAGCACAATAAAACATTTTAAAGCTGTATCACTAGGCAGCCACATCCTCAGAGAAAACCCAAAGTGAAGATATTTAATAATATTGCAGTCTTGGTTCCTGTGATATTTCAAATATAGCCTTTGAACAACTCAAATCAAATCAAAGTGGCACTTGTTGAAATAGATATCTTATGGATCCACTTAGTGTGGTTCCTGACGATGCTGTTGTCTGTCTTTTATCTGCATTTCTGTTATTTGCCTTGATAATGCTGCCAATCTAGGGAGTATTGAAAGACTTTTACAAAGTTTGGGGCAAAGTAAGGATGATTGTCTTCCTAATCTTGACCTGTCCATTTGGAGCCAGAACCACAGGTTCTATAATGAATATTGAGCAAGTAATTTGACTTCTTCATGCCTCCTTGTTTAGTTGCATTCTGTGTGTTGAAAAACCAATATCATTGCTACTTTCAGCTCTTAAATGATTGAGAGAAAAAATCCTTTAGAAATTAAAGAAAAGAAGAAAATACCCTGGATTCAAAGTAGGGAATTGCATTTTATTCTTTTATATCCTCCATATCTGGCAGCATGCCCAGCTTACTCACTATGGGCATCAGATGATTGCTTATCTAGTATGTCATTCCACTCTTAGACCACTGAGGAAGCAGGTATTAGTACTCACCTTGAAGCTAAGTAGAGAGGCTCTGAGAGTTTCTGTGACAGGCACAAGATCAGAGGAGTGTATAGTTGAGGCATGATTTAAACCTTTTCCTTCTAATGGCTGTGTAGTACTCCTTCTAGGATATCTGTGTTTCTCCTTTAGTAACTGAACTGCTTTCTATGTTCAGCATTTCACGTTGTTTTAGCATTCCAGATCTGACCGAGAGCAGTGCTCTCAAAGGACTGTGCCCAGGCTCTCTTTGGCTGAATGTGTATTTTGTTCTTGGCCCTCTCTTTGCAGACCATCTCCATCCCAGCATGAGAGTTATCTATAAACCCTGTGCAGTCGCGTTGTAATTTGGAATCTCTACGGGAGTCTGACTACATTGAACCAACACACATGTTAACATCTACTTCATCACACACAACTAATCCCCAAATGCATTGGCAAATTTTTACCCAAGCAAACAAAAGCAGACCAATAGATTTCTCCCGCACAGAGAGGATGTGATGGGGAAAACACTGATATGCACTGCATTACTTAGCATGTGGGTGCATTAATGAGGCCGTGCCTCAAATTCGGAGTTTGCTAAGAGTGTCTCTGCTCATATATCAATCAAAGCAAAGTCATCGGGTGTGAGTGAAAATGCTAGTAGTATTCATGTGGCACTAAACATTTCCTGGAACCCATAAAAAAAATTCATTCTCCAAATGGCTTTTGTTAATTTATTTTGTTTCTTTGTAGCTAGGAACATGGAGGAATACTGAGGTGAATAAATAGGATTAAGCTGCCCCAGGGAACAGCTTGTCTGAGGAAGCATCCCTCACCACAGATTGGACCTTAATGAGGACAGCTGATACGGTTTTTTTGTGTGAGAGTAGTGCTTACTTTTTAGAATAATCAACTGTTGTGGCTATGTGCCATTAAGTTGGTACTGACTCATACCTGGCTTTCTAATGGGTTCTCAGAGGCAGTATGTCACACAGGAGGAGACTGTCCATCTTTCTCCCAAAAAGAAGCTAGTGAAGTTCAACTGCATGCTTTTGAGTAGGCCATGAAATTTACCACTGAACACAAGAAATCTCTAGAATAACCAACTGCACAGAATCAACAGAGAAGTATTTTACCCAGGGAGAGCTCTGATAGCCTAGTGACAAAAAGCGGTGCTGCAGTCCAAAAAATATACAGTTCAAAGCCACCAGCTAGCTCGATGGCAGAATGATGGACAATCTCCTCCCGTGCAATTCACAACCTTTGAAAACCCATTCAAGGGTCAACTATGGGTTACTTCTAACTTTATGATACTCATCAACAACCTGCGTTATGCAGATGACACAACCCCGCTTGCTAAAACTGAGGAGGACCTGAAGCACTTGCAGCAGAAGGTCAAGGACTGCAGCCTTCAATACAAATTGAAGCTCAACATAAAGAAAACAAAAAGATTCTAATCACTGGGCCAATTGGTAGCATAAGTATGGATAGTGAAGATATTGAAATAGTCAACAGTTTTAGTTTGCTTGGCTCTACAGTCGACACTCTTGGTAACAACAGCTAGGAAATCAAGAGATGAATTGCATTGGGAAAGTCAGCTGTGAGGGACCTCTCCAGAGTACTGAAGACCAACAATGTCAGGTTGGAGATTAAGGTGCGCTTGATCCGTGCTATAGTCTTTGCATTTGTGTGCTATGCATCTGAGAGTTGGACAGTGAATCGAGATGATAGAAAGAGAATTGATGCCTTTGAGCTGTGGTGTTGGAGAAGAGTGTTGAATATACCATGCACTGCTAGGAGAACAAACAGGTTTGTCCTGAAGAGGGTAAATCTGGGCTGTTCTGTGGAGGCAAGGATTTTGAAGCTTCGTCTGACATAATTTGGGCTTGGTGCAAGGAGGGACCAGTCCTTGGAGAGGACCATCATGTTTGGGAGAGTGGAGGGACAGCACAGGAGAGGAAGACCCTTCGATGAGATGGATTGATTCAGTGATTGGGGTAATGTGAGTAGATGTGTCGGAGACAATGAGGTTGGCACAGGATAGAGCAGGGTTTAGGGCTCTTGTACATAGGGTCGCTATGAGTTGCAAAGCGACTTGATGGCACATAACAACAACAAAAACAAAATGATACTCAGCAACAACAACAACAAAGTCCTCTTCTAAACCCAACTTGTATTTCTAATAGTTCTCTGGTGATATACTGTTCCAGTAATTTCTGAATAATCTTTAGCAGGATTTTGCTTTTGTGTGACATTAGTGATATTTTTCAATAATAGTCACACTTTATTGAGGCTCCTTTTTTTTGAAATGGGAATAAATATGGATCTCTCCCAGTCAGTTGGCCGAGTAGTGTCCTCCAGATTTCTTGTAGATATTGTAACTAATATTATAAAACAAAATATGTGTGAAGGGTTGAATGAAAAAAAAACAGTTTGCTGAATATCTTTCATGCAAATTAAAATGAAACAATCATTTTAACAAATTAAATAACTCCTTTTCCAACAGTTAATAAACAAATTTCTTTAAAAGTGACTAAAGGCCAGTTGATTACTGTCCCTGGTGCTCAAACAGGTGCCTCTTTGAAACAAAGGTGACAAAAAAAGATTTTTATTTAAAAAAGGGACAAACAACACACATACACACACAGAGCCAAAACCCCTTCCTGTATCTCTACTTTCAAGTCCCATTTTTTTTCCCTAAGCATATTTTGTTAGATTGGTCTCTAGCAGAGCCAAGGAAGAGAAAATATTCCAGTCTGAATATAGATTTTGGCTGGGCAAAAATGAGTTAATAGACATATGGCAGGTCACTTAACTAACCAAGTACCAAGTACTAGTGCTGCTAGACTAACCTTGTATGAGCTGTGACAGAGAAAGAAAGTTTCGTGTCTTCCTGTAAAATTAGCCCAGGCAAAATCAAAACAGGACTACTAAGGAAATCGAAATGTCATGTTCAAAATAAAATGTTAATGTAGATTGCAAATGCAACTTTATTAGCAAGTCAACTTCAGGAGAAGTGCTGTCTAGATGTGAAAACCTGATTGCATGAAATAAAATGTCCCAAATAATTACTCTCTAAACAGGATTATATTTAAGATGCCACAGGACAACATTAAGAGACCCTTGCTCTCTACTTTTACCCCAGATATTATTTATGGCTCTGGATTAGGTTTTACCCCAGACACCACATTTCTCACCAGAAACAGCCTGAGTAATTGGGTGCTGCAGGGCTTAATGTTCAATACTGAGTCATTTTGATTAGACCCATATTTTATCACTCGTGCTATTAACACAAGAGATTCTTTTAAGCTTTGAAACTCCTGAGTTCTTGGATTTGAAATTCATAAAATTAAGGTAATCAGTTTCTAGTATTGCTTTTCCTCTTCAAGAATCAAGTGACATGGCATCTCATCCATGTAAGGACAGTCAGAATCACTGGCATTCTGTCTGAGGCTGAGTGAACTCAATCCATTTTTTGCAATGAAACAGAAAAACTAAAGAGTTCCTGGGCCGTGATCTTAGCTGTGGAAGTAATGGATCTAATTTAGGTAGTTAATCCAGCTATTACTGAATAGTGTGCATTTATGTTAGTTGGACTAATAATGTCCCACTTAAATCAATAAGAAATTTAAACCATTATGGAATGTCTTCATTTAAAATATCCTTATAACATATGAACTTTATGGAATAGTATTTAAATTATCCATGTAGTAAGGGAAAATTCTTCACCTATGCTTAGGAAAGCATACTCTTGTATCTATTTAAACCCAATATCCTTATTTTTCCTTCTAATTCCCTGCCATCTTCTGTTAGGAAGCTTCAAGTAAGCAGTTATTTTGCCAACCTAAAGACACTCAGTTCAAATCCACCAGCTGTTCCAAGGGAGAAGGATGGACAATCTCCTCCAGAGAGATTTATAGCCTTTGAAAATTCTATGGAGGGTTTATGAGTCATTAACCACTCCACAGAGCACATAACAAGATCTTCCCTTCCCTTCCCTGCACTGCCCTTCCCTTCATTTCCATTTCCACTTTTCCTCTTCCCTCTTTTCCCCTATTTCCTCATTGTTTCTCTGTACTGTATAGGCCTTTTTTCTCCATGAATAATATTAAGCTGCTTAATTTCAAATGCTTTTCTAAAAGACACAACCGATGACTTATTACATGGATCTTCCCTGATGGGCTGTATAGTAGTCAGATTTTACTACAATTGTGGAAGAAATCATTGAAGAAGCTCATATTGGCTGTCTAAACTAAATCAGGGGCAGACTATGGGTCAGATCATCAATTACTCATATGCAAGTTCAAATTGAGGCTGAAGAAAATGAAACCAAGATACGATCCATGAAACCAAGATATGATCTTGAATCAATTTCATCTGTACTTCATGATCACCTTTAGAGAAGGCTTGAGGCATTGAACACTAACGATCTAAGACCAGATAGGTTATGGGATGATATCAGGAATATTATCCAAGAAAGTAAAATGTCATTAAAAAAGCAAAGGAAAGGGGAAAAATAGAAACAGATGTCAGAAGAGACTATAAAGATTGCACTGGAGCATCAAGAAGCCAAATCTAAAGGAAAATATGTCAAAGTAAAAAAGCTGAACAGACGATTTCAAAGAGCAGCCCAGGAGGACAAAGCAAAATATTATAATGGAATATTTAGAGACCTGGAATTGGAGAATTTAAAAAGAGAAGAATTTGCTTTTCATTTCTCAAGCTGAAAGAACTGAAAAACAAATTTAAGCCTCATGTTGCAATATTGAAAGATGCTATGGTAATATATTGAATGGCCCAGAAATCATCAAAAGAAGATTGAAGGAATACACAGTTACTGTACCAGAAAGAATTGACACTGAAAAATTTCAGGAAGTACCATATCAATAGGAGCCAATGGTAATGAAGGAGGAAATATAAGCTGCATTGAAGGCATTGGCAAAAAATAAGGCCCCAGGAATCGATGGTATAACAATTCATTTAACTGATGCAGCCTAGATGCACTTACAAGTCTATGCCAGGAAATTTGGAGGACAGCTGTCTGGCCAATGGATTGCAAGAGTCCCGTATTTGTTCCCTTTCCCAATAAAGGTGATCCAACTGAATGTGAAAGTGAAAGTATTAAACAATAATGTTGATACCACACACGAGCAATATACTACTGAAGATCACTCAAAAAAGAACTGCCAGAAGTTCAAGCGGGATTTAGAAGAGTCGATGGCATCAGGGATATTACTGATGTCCGACAGATCCTGGCTAAAAGTAAGGGATACCAGAAGAATGTATATTTTTGCTTTTTTGGCTAAGCAAAAGCATTTGATTGTGTGGATCATGACAACTTGTGGCTGACCTTGAGAAGAATGGGGAAACCAGCGTACTTGATTGTGCTCTTGTAGAACCTATATTTTAAAGAGACACATTGCATTGGAAAAATCTGCAGTTAGAGATCTTTCCAAATTATTGAGGAATAGTGATGTCAGTTTGAAGACCAAGGTATGTCTGATTCAGGCCATAGTCTTTCTGATTACTAGCTATGCATCTGAGAGTTGGACCATGAATAAAAATGACAGGAAAAGACTTGATGCCTCTGAGCTGTGGTGTTGGAGAAGAGCACTAAACATACCATGGACAACCAAGAGAACAAATAGCTATGTCTTGGAGAGGGTACAGCCAGAGTGCTCTTTGGAGGCAAGAATAAGGAGGCTTCCCCTCACATACTTTGGGCATGTTGCTAGGAGGTGCTATTCCTTGGAGAAGGACATGATGCTGACAAGGGTGGAGGATTGGCGAAGGAGAGGAAGATCCTCAACCAGGTGGACTGGCATAGTGACTGTTGCGATTGGTTCTTGTGTGTTAGGAAGTGTGAGGCTGGTGCAGGATAGGACACGGTTTAGATCTTTTGTTCATAGGGTCGCTACGAGTTGCACTCAACTAGATGGTACCTAACGTAACAACAAATTCCATCTATCTTTTTCCTTTTTCAATTTCATATCATCCTCTACTGATTATGATGAAACTCTTCCACACTTTAGAGCAAGTTTCTTGAGAGAGATGTATACTTCCCATTCATTTTCTCTTCATTTTCATTTACTTTCCTAACTTGCACAGACAAATGTTATCAGTATAACACCAGTACACTTAACAGTGACGTCTTCGATTGACAGTGACACAGGTTTTTGTTGTTGCTGTTATTTCTGTTCCTGGGGTATTTGGGATATTTTCTTTTATTGTAATGATACATTCCCTATGGAATGGACACTAGCCTGGAAATTCTTCCTGTAATCTCTGAGAGTTTACATCCTCCATATGAATTCCTTCAGGTGCCTGTTATATGTACATATTGTTAGCCTATGTCTATTGAGCTTCACATCCAAAGAGCCATGATATCTCAATTTAAGTACATTAGTAAGCAACTTAAACTCTAAATAACAAAATTGAACATGAATTTTTTTCTCCTCAGAGAACAAGAAGCTCCTTTACTTATTTTTCAAAACCTGGTGAAGAGCATACACATACCAAACTTACTCTTCAAGGAGATAGAGAGGACAATTTCCAGTTTTGTTTGGAAAGGAAAGAAACTCTGAACAAGCAAAGCTCTTCTGAAAAATAAAAAGTAAATAATAAGCATTGCACTGCTTGAGCTCAAGACTAACAATACTATGTTTTGGCACTCACCAAAATGGCATGATAGATATTTGTACAATGACAGGAACAGAGACCAATGAAATATAGTCGAGAACTCAGAAATCAACCCATCTACCAGTGGTCAATTGATATTTGACAAGGAAACAAAATCTCTTAAATGGGGAAGCAACGCTTCTTTTACAAATAGTACTAGTAAAACTGTACACGTACCTCCAGAAAAATGAAATAGGATCTACATTTCACACCACACACACACACACACACAAAACAACTCAAAGTGGATAGAAACCTAGAGGTAAAACCAAAAATCACAAAGGTCATCAGACAAAATAGGAGCAAATTTAGAAGTTCTAGTCTATGGCATAAATAAGTTTGCAAACATAGCAAAAGATGATCAAGCCGAAGAGGATATATCAATGAATGGGACTTTCTAAAAATCGTATCCCTGTGTACATCAAAAAATTTTACCAATAAGGTGAAAATAAAGTCCATAAGCTGGGAAAAACCTTTGTCAATGACTTGTCAAACAAGGGTCTTCTAACAAATTTACAGACTACTACAGGCCTTCTTGCTGCAGATTAAAGAATACAACCCATGGTTGCAATATGGATTGCATCTCAACATCAAGAAAATAGAGAATTTTTTTACCTTGGACCAATAGGCACCATCATAACAGATGGTGAACAATTTCAACTTGCTTTGATGCACAATCAACACCCTTGGTAACAGCAGTCAAGAAATCAGGAGATGTTTTACACTGGGAAAGTCTGCAGTCAGGGACCTCTTCAAATTATTGAGGAGCAATGATGTCAGTTTGAGGACTAAGGTGTGTCTGATTCAGGTTATGGTCTTTCCAATCACTTGCTATGCATCTGAGAGCTGAGCAATGAATAAGGATGGCAGAAGAAAAATTGATGCCTTTGAGCTGTGGCATAGGACAAGAGTACTGAATATCCTATGGACTGCCAAAGAACAAATATGTCTTATGGAGGCTACTCTACAGCATAGTGACCCTATGTATAAAAGAATCAATCTTTTATCCTCATAATTTCTGCTAGGCGTAAATCCATTGTTAACAGCCACTGTGTCAGTTTTTCTTCAGAGTCTTCGTTTTTTCCCCCCTTGTATTCTCTGCTTTACTAACCATGATGTCTTTTTATAGGGACTGTTGTTGTTACATACCATTAGAAAAGACTCATAACAGGTTTTCAGAGGCAGTATATCACATTGGATGAGATTATTCATCTCTCTTCCACAGAGCAAGGAGGTGGATTCAAATCAGATGCCTTTGGGTTGTCAGCACACAAGCATTGCTTCTGAGGAGCACTCTCTCTGTACTCCTTCCAAGATAGACTTGTTTGTTCTTTCCAGAGTCGATGGATGTCTACTATTCTTCACCAGTATGCCACCACAAGTCAAAAGCATCAATTCTCCTTCCTTCCTTCTGACTACTTTTCTAGCTTTCACATGCATATGAAACAGTTGTAAACACCTTGACTGGGATGAGGCATACTATAATTTTTAAAGTAGTTGGTGGTAAATTTGAACAAGAGTTATATTTAACAGTTCTTCCTTTCATTCATATGGATATTATCCTATTATTAACAACATTGTTCTTTAGGATTGTTGTTGTAGTTAGGTCCTATAGAGTTGAGTACGGCTCTCGTAGTGACCCTGTGAACAAAAGATCTGAATCCTGGTCTACCTTGTATCATCCTCACACTTCCTGACACAGTAGAGCCCACTGTGGCAGTCAATGTGTCAATCTACCTGGTTGAGGGTCTTCCTCCCCTTCTCCAACTGGAGATCTTCTTTAAGATAGATCTTGAATTTAATTTTATAATGACAACATTTCTTGTCAATTTGTCATTCCAGACACGATATACAATATGATTATCTGATTCAAGTTATCCAGTAGCAGTCCATTTTAGCTCAGTGATGCCTAAATGATTGTGTGTGTTCCATTTAATTTTTAATAACTTCATATTGTCCTAGATTCATACTTCATACATTCTACATTACAATTATTAATGTATATATACAGCTTTCTCTCTTCCTTTTGAGTTATTCTATAACAGCAAAAAGGACCACAAAAGATCCTTCATTGGCTATAAACTTTAGCCCACACTCTGCTTTGAGGAGGAAGCTCTTTTCCAGTTATATTTTGAGAGCATTCCAACTTGGGTGCCGATCTTCTGGCACCATATTAAAGGACAATTAATAGTGGAATCCTATTGACCTTCATTTTACTTGAGCTTACCATGATATAAAGTGAGTTATCCAATAACTGCTTTAGAATAAATTAACAAGTTGATAAGTGAATGAATGATTGAGCTCCTCTTGAACACCGACTTAAATTATGCCTACCTCTGTATCCATCTGCTTTTAAAACTGGTAGATTTCTTAAAACTTTCAGTTATGATTTTATCACAAGTTATATCAACTCTTAACCTCTTTCTTTAGAAATTCATGTCAGAGAAGAGTGTTGAATTCTTTTTCTCCATTAACCTACATTTTAAACCTACAAAGCACTAGAAATGCTACTATCTTGTAAAGATAAACATTTCTTCTTCTTCTTCTTCTTCTTCTTCTTCTTCTTCTTCTTCTTCTTCTTCTTCTTCTTCTTCTTCTTCTTCTTCTTCTTCTTCTTCTTCTTCTT